>NC_044916.1:13236651-13247201 GCF_003576645.1 Ipomoea triloba | reverse complement strand
AAAAAACAAAATGTAAATAGGGTAACATGCATACCCAATGGGTTGGTGGCATTTCACGCGCACATTGGGTGCATGAGGGTAGTTTCCTTTTTTTTTTTTTTTTTATTAATGCCAAATAAGTATCGGCACTTTGGTTAACATATGTGAGGGGCGGGTTGGTATTTGATTATTTTCTATTTGGTCATTTTGCGAACCTCTATGCCCCTAATAGACTTGTTGTTAAAATAAAAAAGAAAGAGAAAAAAGAAAAATAAAAGAAAAAACCCTAATATTGTAATTCTTGCTCTACCATCGTCTCCTACACTTTGAAAGAATTACCAATCATTATTACATGGACCAGAGTTCATGTGGACCATAGATAAAAATACATTTTAGTATATACTTAAAGTGTACTTTATGTACGTAAATTATATTATTTGAAAGTACATTATTTGAGTACTGAAAATCCATTATTGAGAAAATTGTAATTTATGCGCCCCCAAAATATGCCAACTATCAATGTCACTCCTGACTTATTAGTGGTGTAAATGTTGCCTTCAATTTTGAAAAACAATACATATATTACCCCTCCCGTTGTGTAAATATTTTTCCCTCTTGTTAGTACAGAAGGGGGCAATATATGAACCGTTTTCAAAAATTGAGGGGCAACATTACACCACTAATAATTCAGGAGTGACATTGATAATTGGCATATTATGGAGGAGCATAAATTACAATTTTCCCTACATTATTTTATATGTTATCAAATATATATATTTAGTACACAAATAATATATTTTAGTATATTGAAAATATACTCCCTCCGTCCCGAATTGGTTGTCTCATTTGTTTTTTGCACGCTTTTTAAGAAATTAAAGTAAATGCAATGTGCTTTCCAATTATGCCTCTCACCTTTTCACTTTTGGAAATAAAAGCAATAAAGAAAGCAAAAGTTATAAGGGTAAATTGGAAAAAGTTGAATGATGATGATTTCCATTCTGGAAAGATGATAACATTTTGAGACAAACTAGAAAGAAAAGTAAGACAGGTAAAATGGAACAAAGGGAGTTCTTTATATTCATGGTTCACATAACTATGTGGATCATCGCCCACACAATAATTTGCCAAGAACTGCGTTACCGGTTTCAAGTAGTTCTTATAGATTACTAAAGATCATAATAAATATAAATTAATAAATATAACAACTCTGTATAAAAATAATACATTAATTGATAAATATAAATGGTAACTTTTAAACATATTTTGAGTTATAGGTTTGACCATGGCAAAATTTTAATTGTTTGGCTAGGCCCGAAATCAACCTATATTTAATCGGGTAATGATAAATGTAATAACTCTAAACTAAAGAAATTATAAAATAAAATAAAAGAAAAACAGATTTAAAAAAATGGATTGCGGCCTTTGTGGATCAAGTCAAGATTTTGATTGTTTGGTATAGTCCAATTCAATTCATATTTTAATTGGGAATGGATAAATGTAATAACTTGGAACTAAAAATAAATAAATAAACATTTTAAATTTTTAATCTTTTGTGTTATGTCCTGGACTGGGCCAAGATTTTTGACTAGATCAACCCATAGTTATATAAATAATAAAAATGTTAGTTTATTTGTGCCACTGAGACTTTTCTAAGTTTTTTTTTTCTTTTCCTTTTTATTTGTTTTTAAAAGAAAAATACATCCTACGATTAAATTTGACAATGTTCCCAAATTAATCCCATTCAAGAACACATTCTACCAATTCCTTTTTCATAAAGAAACTTTGCATTCCATGGAAACAGTGATTGCAATTTCTTCCCAATTTAGTGGATTTTCGATCCCTGCTCCTAATTGTCAAATCAGAGTTGGCATAATTGTTGAACTTCTCTCTCTCTCTCTCTATATATATATATATATATATATAAACAAAAGTGTCATTTTTCCCGCTAATGTTAAGACAAAAAAAAAGTTTGAAATTTGAAATCGATGGATATAAGATTACAATACTTAACAAAATTAAATCATATTTAAGTGAATATCTTAAATTCGGTACATGTATATATATAAAGCTTACCAAATAAAGTCATTACTGATCGATTTATGTATACATGTAATGACTTTATTTGGTAAACTTTATATATATATATATATATATATATATATATATATATATATATATATATATATATATATATATATATATATATATATAGATTTTGCACTAAATTGTTATAAGATTATAAAATTATATATTATACATGTTGTCATAAAAAGAAATTATAACTTTATTTTTCCCAAAAAAAAAAAAACAACAACAACAAAATATGTCGTTTAAATTTTCACACTAATTTTCATTAAGTTATAGAAAGTTTGTAATGACTAAAGTTTATTTGCAATGGCCAAAGACTTTGTGGTCAAGTGGCATCCGATGTCCCGATTAACACTCCCACATAGATGATGGGAGTGGGTTCGAGCCTCAGTGGAGGTAACTGTTGACTCGTTGTGCTTCAGTAGGGTGGGAATGGGTTCGAGCCTCAGTGGAGGTAACTGTTGACTCGTTTACATTGTAACAGTACTCACAAAAAAAAGTTTATTTGCAATGAAAATTAAAAAAATGATGTTCTAAAATAATTACAATGAACTACTTAATTGTGGTATTATAAAGGTTTCTTAATAAAAAACACTATTTGAGTGTTAATTTTTGTAATCCAAAATAAATTGTAATGGTCTTATTAATAGATATTAATATCACAAAATAAATTGTAATAGTCTTATTAATAAATATTAATATCAATATTGAATCGTTATTAATGTGAATGAATATTTGGCACGCTAAATTTTATTCTGCAATATTGGTTAAGATATCTTATTTAGCTATTTCAAATTAAATGTTACTTTTTGATTGCTTTTTTTTTTTATGTGTATAATAATGCTAATTTTGTGTATAATTATTAATCAATTGAAGTTTTTTTAGTAAAGACTAAAATTACATGGAATGACATTTACATCATTTGTTAAATATTATAACTTTGAAATCATTCATTAACCTTAAAGGTTGGGTTACCTATAATGTTAATGAGAAATATTGACCACACTCTTGGTATTTGCAATGGTACTCAATTAGTTGTAACGAAATTAGTTGACCATGTTATAGAAGCACACATATTGACAAGGACAAATGCTAACACCAATGTACTAACAGCTAGAATAACTATCACTCTATCAGACCCAAGACTACCGTTCAAGTTTAACAGAAGTCAATTTTCATTAATGATTTCCTATGCAATGACCATCAACAAAAGTCAAAGTCAAACAGAATAGAATGTTGGCTTGCTATTATAGAAATCAACTTTTGTTCATGGTCAATTATATGTGGGCATGTGGTTGCATCAAGAGTGAGTAATCTAGACAGGCCAAAAATATTAATTTGTGGTGAACCCGAAAGATATTTTTCTTCCACTACTAATTTAGTTTATATAGAGGTTTTTAATAATTTGTAATTTATATTTTCAATAATAACATATAATCAAACATTACGTTTTGTTAGTAATTGCACATGTTTTCGTAAATTATATTATATTATTATTCTCTTTTGTGGATTGCGGCCTTTGTGGATCAAGTCAAGATTTTGATTGTTTGGTATAGTCCAATCCAATTCATATTTTAATTGGGGATGGATAAATGTAATAACTTGGAACTAAAAATAAATAAATAAACTTTTTAAATTTTTAATCTTTTATGTTATGTCCTGGATTGGGCCAAGATTTTTAACTAGATCAATCCATAGTTATTATATAAATAATAACAAGACATGTAGCGGGTCAATCATCCAATTTAGCACCACTCAAAGAGAGAGAATTGAATGTGAAATAAATTTAAAAAATCTCTTCCGAATAAAAATTTAAGAAGATTCTTTATTATTTTTCTTTTGACTAGAATAAATATTTTTCATTAATTTCCTTTTCAAAAAGAAAAAAACTTCATTTTTTTTGATAGTGAAGCACCTGAGAAAGTGAGAATCCGAGAAATGATGGATTTCCAAACCGACCCTAACTTATTTTAAAATATATTAAACGGGTCTAGCTAATTGGATTTAGGTACAGGAAGAACTTAACAGAGAGGTACCTTACCGTTATCATTCTTACAGAGTAAAAAGACACTTTTTGTAAATATGACTAAAAACATTTGGAAAACATGTAAATATGCAAAATAAAAATGTTAGTTTATTTGTGCCACTGAGACTTTTTCTAAGTTTTTTTTTTTTCCTTTTTAGTTTTTTTGAAAAGAAAAATACATCCTACGATTAAATTTGACAATGTTCCCAAATTAAGCCCATTCAAGAACAAATTCTACCAATTCCGTTTTTCATAAAGAAACTTTGTATTCCATGGAAACAGTGATGGCAATTTCTTCCCAATTTAGTGGATTTTCGGTCCCTGTTCCTGGGATGGACATGGGTCAAATCAGAGTTGGTATAATTGTTGAACTTATCTACATATCTATATATCTATATATCTATATATATATATATATATATATATATATATAAAAGTGCCATTTTTCCCACTTATGTTAGACAAAAAAAAAGTTTGAAATTTGAAATCAATCGACATAAGATTACAATACTTAACAAAATTAAATCATATTTAAGTAAATACATTAAATTCGGTACATGTATATATTTAAAGCTTACTAAATAAAGTCATTACTGATTTATGTATACATGTAATGACTTTATTTGGTAAACTTTATGTATATACATATATATAGATTTTGTACTAAATTTTTATAAGATTAGAAAATTATATATTATACATGTTGTCATAAAAGAAATTATAAATTTGTTTTTCTTATATATATATATATATATATATATAATTTTTCACACTAATTTTCATTAAGTTATAAAAAGTTTGTAATGACTAAAGTTTATTTGCAATGAAAAAATGAAAATTTAAAAATGAAGTTCTAAAATAATTACAATGAACTAATTAATTGTGATATTATAATGGTTTCTTAAAAAAAACACTCTCTGAGTGTTAATTTAAAATAGTAAAAACTTCACCCATGTTGAAATAGTTTTTGTAATCCAAAATAAATTGTAATGGTCTTATTAATAAATATTAATATCAAAAAATAAATTGTAATAGTCCTATTAATAAATATTAATATCAATATTGAATCGTCATTAATGTGAATGAATATTTGGCATACTAAATTTTATCCTGCAATATTGGTTAAGATATCTTATTTAACTATTTCAAATTAAATGTTACTTTTTGATTGCTTTTTTTTTTTATGTCTATAATAATGCTAATTTTGTGTACAGTACAATTATTAATCAACTGAAGTTTTTTTAGTAAAGACTAAAATTACATGGAATGACATATTTGTTAGGAACATATTGTAATAGGTTTTGATGATACCAAATGTAATCTATAATCCCCTAAGTCTCGAAAGATGGAAATTATATGTAAGTTCGACAAGTAAACTAAGAGCGAAAATACAACCGGGTAACTTGAGCTCTACTCGGAAAATATTTAAGCTTAAGGTAAACTTGTGTGAACATCTTAGAAAGTCTCGTGTTGTAATCCTATAGATAGATCAAAAGAAGGCACGGGACAACACTGGAGGAATAAGGGTCTGCGAGACATCAACTAAGTCTCGAGACACAAACAGAGTCCGAGAGATAGGATCTCTCGATACAACAACCCAGTTCGAGACTTCAGCAGAAGTTCGAGAGATAAATCTCTCGATACATGGGGATCAAGACATCAAACAATCGAGACATCAATCTTGGCCTCGATAAACTAACATTTCTCCAAAAGGCTGAATGACGGTCAGGAAGCATGAATAAAGTTTGGAGAAGAAGAATATCATGGAGATAAAAATATTAATGAGGTGCCAGAAGTGGGTGCCAGAAGTGGATGCCACATCAGAATTCCACAACAAACGGATAGAAGGTGCACTAATCCAAAGTCAGTCTTATTCCCTAAAACGAGGATCAATGGGAATTTAAAAAGAGTAACTTTTACCAAAAGTAGCAAGTGGAGCATGGACTCAAGAAAGTGGATTATGGAATATCCACTACCAAACAAAAGGTTCAAGTTACAAGACCACCACTCCATGAAAAATGCTGAAAGGATGCAAGTCCCATACACAGCATGGGAGACAAATTTCAAACGGAATAATTTTCCCTCCAACGGAATTATTCCTTAACTCTCATATAAAAAGGACGTGAAGACACAAATTCAAAAAAGGGTGAAGTTTCGTAAGAGGTTGGTTCATTCGAAAATCTTAAGAGGTGTCTGCTTAGAACATTCAAAAGTGCAAGTGCTCAACTTGGAATATCATCCTGATATTCAAAACAGCGAGAAAAACACATCTTAGTGTTTGAGAGAGTTACAAAGCTTAAACTGCTATACATCTAGAAGGTGACCGAAGCTGCCCTACATCGACGTTGATACAACGATAGCTTCTGGTCAGATTGGAGCTTGTTACACTCAACTGTGACAACCAAAGGTCCTTGCTTTTGATTAAGCAAGAAGAGGCGGAGTAACCTGGCAGCTGTCTAGTGAAGATCCTGAGGCTTGAGGCGGGCTTGGTGATCAAAGCTCAAGTGCTCGAGAGGTGGAGTAACTGGAAGCGGGGAGAAAAACCTGAGGAGAGGCGGAGTAACCTGGGAGCTGTCTTGTGAAGATCCTGAGGCTTGAGGCGGGCTTGGTGATCAAAGCTCAAGTGCTCGATAGGTGGAGTAACAAGAAGCGGGGCGAAAAACCTGAGGCTTGAGGCGGGCTTCGTGATCAAAGCTCAAGCGCTCGATATTGTACTAAAAAGGGAAGTTTTAGTGCAATCCTTCCAGGGAGTTTCTGGAAGAAGAGTGGATATAGGCGGGTTGGCCGAACCACTTAAAAATCTCTCTCGCATTTACTTTCTGCTTTTATCTCTCGCTATCTAACTCTCGAACCGCACTGCATATAACCGCACCTCTCGAACTAACTCAAACTCGTGCTAACTAAAAGGGGATAACCTTTCCGCTGCGCATAAAACTTTGTCTTCATCTTGTGAGGTATCGGACCTAAACATCCTAAGTCCAATACACACGAGAAGTCGAAAAAGATTTGCAAAATCTTATACAAGTCTATTCACCCCCCCCCTCTAGACTTGTACCCCATCCCCTTGGGACCAACAATTGGTATCAGAGCAAGTTCTCTGATCGATATAAACCTTTGTTTATATTGCCTAGAGATCCTTCTTTGAAAAACCCTTTAAAAATCTTTCAAAGCACGAGATAATTTTTAAAATGGATAGCATGTTGTCGAGACATCTTCTTTTTGATCTTAGCAGGTTCGATGACTGGAAAACACGCATGCTTGCGTATCTATCAGCCCTCCATGATGAGATAGCCGAGGTTATAACTTCTGGACCAGTCAAAATCTTAATGGTCAATACTGCTGCAGCTCAAACCCAAGACACACAAAAGTACATCCCAAAACCTAGGGAAGAATGGACAAGTGATGATAGGAAGAGAAACAACCTGGACAATATTGCCAAGGACATTCTCTTCAGAGCTATAGACGAAACCATCTTCCCAAAAGTGAGAAAGTGCAAAACGGCAAAAGAGGTATGGGATACTTTGATGTTAATTGGTGAAGGTGACGAACAGGAAAAGGAGAACAAGCTCACCGTGGCCATGAAGAAGTTCGAGGACTTCAAGATGAAGCCAGGGGAGAGCATCGACAGCATGGAATCTCGGTTCATGAAGCTATCAATNTAAGCCGATCGAAAAGTCTATACCTAAGTTGATTTATGCACCAAAGAGGCCCAAAACTTTTGCTAGCATTCCTTATGATTATCAAACGTATAATGGCTACATTGCACCTAGGCCTGGAGTAATGGGTCCAAGGTATAAATGGATGCCTAAACTTACTAACCAACCAGGACCCAAAGTTTGGGTACCTAAATCTGCTTGATCTGCTTGCAGGACACCAGGGACATATGGTTCATTGACAGTGGATGTTCGAGACATATGACGGGAAACTTAACACTGCTAGAGAACATCCATCCTATCGAAGGTCCCCTGGTGACATTTGGAGACAACGAGAAGAAAGGTCGCACAAAGGCTGTTGGTGAAATTCATAAGAATGAATTGGTAATCAAGGGGGTATCCTACGTTGAGGGACTCAAATTCAACCTCCTTAGCACAAGCCAGTTCTGTGACAAGGGCTACAGAGTGATCTTCACCAAAAGCAAGTGCCAAATCATACAAGAGGAATCTCTCGAAGTCGTCCTGGAAGCAGCAAGGAAAGGAAACATGTACATAGTGAATTGGAGTTCTGCCAAACCATCCCTATGTATGCTGGCAAGGAGCAAGGAAGACTTATGCTGGAATTGGCACAGTAAGCTTAGCCATCTGAACTTCAAAACTATCAACAAGCTTACTAAGAGGAACCTTGTGGAAGGACTGCCCAAAGTTACGTTTCGAAAAGACAAGATTTGTGAGGCATGTCAACGTTGTAAACAGACCAAATCCTCTTTCAAAACCAAAGCCGAGACATCATCTACTAGACCACTAAGTCTTCTCCATATGAACTTATTTGGCCCAGTAGACCCACCCAGCATGAGAGGAAGAAAGTACACTCTTGTGGTAGTAGATGACTACACAAGATTCACCTGGACCGTGTTCTTAACCAAGAAAAGCGAGACAAAAGTTGCCTTACCAAACCTTCTGAAGCAGGTTCAAATTGAAAAGGATGTCTCGATACTAAAGATTCGGTCAGATCAAGGTGGAGAGTTCGTTAATCAAGTTATCGAGAGCTACTGCAACGAAAACGGTATTCATCATCAGTTGTCAGCTGCTCGAACGCCTCAACAGAACGGAGTTGCTGAAAGAAGGAACAGAACTCTCAAGGAAGCCGCAAGGACCATGCTCTCGCAAGCTAACATATCTCAAGGATTTTGGGCAGAAGCAATCAACACAGCGTGCTATACCCAAAATCGGTCCTTGATCGTGAAAGGAGTTGGAAAGACTCCATATGAGTTGTGGAATGGAAGGAAACCGAATGTAAGCTACTTCCACACATTCGGGTGCAAATGCTATGTCCACAACAATGGGAAGACTCAGCTAAGAACTTTTGATGAAAATGCAGATGATGGAGTATTTCTGGGATACTCATCAACCAGTAAAGCTTTCAGAGTCTTCAACAAGCGAAGGTTGGTGGTTGAAGAATCCATACATGTCTCTTTTGATGATAAAGCATCAACAGATCAACCATCAAAGTCAATGGAAGCAGCTGAGGAAGCTCAGTCGGAGTCAATCGAGAGATTAGACTCACCTCTCGATGGGAAGAAACCGATAGTTCGAGACGTAGCGGAACTCCCGTCAGAATCAGATGATGAAGAGCCTACCAAGAAGAAAGCTCCTGACTCAGTTGATCCGATCCAGATCATAGATGCTCAACCCACATCTCAACCTTCAACGGAAGTGTCAACTGAGGAGCCACAACCCGACCTAAGATGGCTGAGAAGTCACCCTGCTGATCAAGTGATTGGAGATGTACGTGACAGAGTTCTGACCAGATCAGCATATAGAGAAAGCATGTTTGCTTGCTTTCTATCTCAAATTGAGCCTAAGGTGATCGATGAGGCTCTATGTGATCCAGATTGGGTACAAGCCATGCAAGAGGAACTTCATCAGTTTGAACGGAACGATGTTTGGGAACTAGTTCCGAGACCTCATCATCAGAATGTTATTGGTACAAAGTGGGTTTTCAGAAACAAGATGAATGAGGATGAAGTTATTGTTAGGAACAAGGCCAGACTTGTTGCCAAAGGCTATTGTCAGGAGGAAGGAATAGATTTTGATGAAACCTTCGCTCCAGTGGCACGTCTCGAAGCCATACGCATCTTTCTCGCATATGCCGCCTTCAAAGACTTTAAAGTATATCAAATGGATGTCAAGAGCGCTTTTCTGAACGGACTTCTCGAAGAAGAGGTGTACGTTGAACAACCTCCTGGTTTCTTGAAGGACGTGGGAGCTGACAAAGTATACAAGTTGAAGAAGGCACTTTACGGCTTAAAACAAGCTCCGAGAGCTTGGTATGACACCTTATCCTCTTTTCTACTTCAGTGTGGGTTCACCAAAGGCCTAGTGGACAAAACATTGTTTAGAATTAAGGATGAGGATCACATCTTATTGGTGCAAATCTATGTTGACGATATCATTTTTGGAAGCACCAATCCAGACTTGTGCGAGAAGTTCTCCAGGTTGATGAAAGGGAAGTTCGAGATGAGCATGATGGGAGAACTCAACTACTTCCTTGGATTACAAGTGAGACAGCTTAAGGAAGGTATCTTCATCAATCAGGAGAAATACACCAAGGATCTGCTAAGAAAATACAACATAGAAGGGAAATCCTCAGTCAAAGTACCCATGGGAACCTCTCTACGTATCGATGTCGACAGTGAAGGTCGAGAGGTCGATCAAACTACATATCGAGGTATCATCGGATCTCTTCTTTATTTAACTGCTAGTAGACCAGATATATCCTTTGCAGTAGGTGTATGTGCTAG
>NC_044916.1:13205768-13236091 GCF_003576645.1 Ipomoea triloba | reverse complement strand
AAGGGTGAACAGATTACGGAGCTTCCTGATAATCCAAGCAAGCATTCTATTCCCATCCAAGGTGAATGGATCCCCAAATGCGAGGAGATCCACAACGATGGGATACTGAAGTCAGGAGAAGAGTCCCGTGTAAGTGGGACTCCTACAGCTGCACATTCTGGAAAAGGACCTCCCTCAACCAAATGGAGAACCAAGGGAAAGGGAGATGAAGCTTGTGAGGAAGGCAGCAGCGGAGAGAAGAACAAGAAGGGGAGTAGCCACCTCTAGTTCTGTTATTAGGAGAAATAGGACTTTAGATGGCTAGTTCCTATTCTAACGATAGATTCCTATTAGGCTGCCCAAGGCCAAACAAAAGTTTCTATGGAATCTAATAGGATATTGATTCATATGTAATGCTTTCAAAAATCACTAAATGAACTTAAGGAAATGTTTCAAGTGATTTTTTTTTTATGAATCAATCTTGTCTCCGTATCGCAATCTGTGTTCGAAAGGTAGTTCGAGAGGTACATGTTCAGTTTGCCTATTTGTGTTATGTCTCGAAGAAGGGTAGTTCGAGAGATCACTTCAAAAGATATCAAACTGACTATCTACGTATCTCTAAATGGAGGAATAAGGAGGGTTAGGGATCGATCACTTAGGGGGAAGATCCTTAACCACAGGAATGCTTAGATGGAGGAATAAGGAGGGTTAGGGATCGATCACTCAGGGGGAAGATCCTTAACCACAGGAATGCTTAGATGGAGGAATAAGGAGGTTTAGGGATCAATCACTCAGGGGGAAGATCCTTAAACTAGCAAAGTCGAGAGTTTACCTTCGAGAGGTAAAACTAATGCGCTCAACGGATATATGTGGAATGGCTAACTTTGGGCATTAATGTTAGCCACGTGGTCTTCGGTTGCTGACGGTTTTCCGTTCTTAAAGGCATTATCTTGATGAGTGGGAGCACGCTTATATAAATATCATCTCTTTATATCCCACTATCCAAAACTGTATTATATCTTACCAAAATATCCTTACCATACCTTACATACATAACCGTTATAAAAGGGTATTTCTGACCTTCCAATTGTTTTAAATTGACCGGGATCCCTTTTCGGGTCAAGCTCTTAACCCTACCCATATATCCAACCCGAATCCACATGATATAAAAGCCAAATTCTTCTTCCTTACCCGAATTCAAGTTCAAACCGAATACCCAAAACCCCCAAATCCTAAACACTGTACACATTCCCTCTAAAACCTCAAATCTGTCAACTATGGCGTCCGAATCCTCCACATCAAACTCATCTTCCGACGCATATCAGAGGGAGTTGCGACACATTCGCACTCAGATCAAACAAGTCAAGGCGGGGAGTATCCTTGACAAAAACGGCTTCATCACCCACTCGTCAAATCCAAAGATGGCGGAGAAAGTCCTGAAAAAGTTTGAGAAGGCAGGACTAATGAAATACATGACGCACGACTACCAAACCATTCATGAACTCGACTTCACTGAATGGTTCGCGAATGCCAAGGTCACGAAGGGCAAAATAGAGAGTCGGTTCAATGAGTTCCATATCACGACTTCTGTTGGTGACCTCAGAGCGGCATTCGACTTCGCGACGTCGGAGGAAGCAGTCCAGCACCTCTCGGATTACGACTTGGACAAGCAAGCTTTTTGGGATAAAATCCGACTGGAGTCTGCTCCGACAAGAGCATCCTCTGCCCTCCGCAAGTTCTACCTAAAGGAGAGGTTTGTTCTTGCTGCCGACCTAATCATGAAATTCGTGCTCGGCAAGGTGTCTGGAACTGACGAAATCAATCTGGACATCATCAAAATCCTCCACGCCATCTGGAACAACAACAAAATGGACTGGGCACATATCATCTTCAATTTTCTTCAACAGCAGGTGCAAAGCTCAGTCTCCAACACCAACCTGACGATCAGTAAAAAGGTTGGTTTCGGTTTTGTTGTTCAATATCTTCTAAACTTGAAGGGCTTAGAACTGAGGGAAGGGCGAGAGATTCATCGGAATACCTATATGGGTAGGACGAAATCTCAAGCTCCAAAGGCTAAAGGTGTTAAGGGTGCACCTTCTCCCTCGAAGCCTAAGGGAAGGGGCAAAAGGAAAGCCCCAGCCAAGGAGAAGGAATCTGATGATGAGCCTCTGGATACCCTGGTCAAGAGGGTTGCCTTGCCAAAGAGGGCTAAAAAGGCCAAAACTATCACTCAAATTCGAGAGATAACACCCTCAGCTATCCAAGTACCATTCGAAGACAGGGCACAGGCCCAGGGGGAACCTCATGCTACACTGGCCGCTGAGGTTGAGAGAGTGCCCCCTATCCGATCCATCTCAGACGAAATGTTTGTTGCTCTGAATGATGATGGTGCTGGCTTTGCTGATGAATCCTTGGCTATACCTCGAGAGGAAGTTCGAGAGATTGAAGGTACTGGGATCAGTGATCTAGTACAGACAGAAGTTGAGGAACCACGAGAGGTGGTTCGAGAGATAACAGTGGAAGCTGCATCGGCAACAGAAATCCTGTCTGCTAACTCTGATGAGCTGAATGCTGAAATCACTTCTCAGTTGGATCAAAGTACTGAAAATATGTCTAGCTTGGATGACTTCTCTAGAGTGCTTCGATGGATCAACTGGAGAACAGGTCCGATTGATAGAGTGCTTCGATGGATCAACTGGAGAACAGGTCCGATTGATCAACTGCTTCGATGGATCAACTGGAGAACAGGTCCGATTGATCAACTGGTTTCGAGGATCAACTGGAGAACAGGTCCGATTGATCAACTGGTTTCGAGAGCAGCATGGAGAACAGGTCCGATTGATCAACTGGTTTCGAGAGCAGCAGATATGGTGGCTGAGGAGGACTTTGCTTTAAATTGGTTAAACCTCACTGCAATCCTAGCCAATGAACTTCTGAATCTTGCCCATGAGATGCACGTAACCAGGAGAAATCTTGGTCGATCTGACAAGGGAAAGGGCATAGCTGTTGATGCGCAAGAAGCTGAAGCCGAGCCTGTAGTGGATCCTGAATTAGAAGCTCAATTTCAAGAAGATATCAGGCTCGCCACTGCATTATCCTTGGGACATCAAGTAGAGGATACGAGAGGTCCAGGAGAGACCTCTGGGATTGCTCGAGATGATTCTGAGAACCCAATACCAACAGCCGCAATCCCCTTGTCCCAAGTAAATTTCTCTGCTCTGGACGAACAGGTAGCAGCTTCGAGAGGTGAATCCGAGACCTCTGAAGCACTTGAGGTGGCTCCTAACACTGTTCTTCTTTTGCCACCACCTGAGTCCACACCCTCGAATGACACCGATGAAGCACAGACAATTCGAGAGGGTGACATACCGTTGCTCCAACTCCCAGGTTTTCCCATTGATACGGAAAGAGAAAGGTGGAGTGCACCAGCTGCTCCTGAAACCATAGTGATTCCTGACTCACCTGAGCAAGCTGAGGTGCAATCTGATGAGCAACGAGAGCAAAATGTCCCAAGTCCTGCTGATTCGAGAGGTACTGAGGAAGACGAAGCAACCATCGAAGGTGGAAACAGGGAAGCACCCGTCAACACTTCGTCTCCAACCTCACCAGCAGATGACCAAGTTCCCAGCACTAGTTCGAGAGATCACGTTGAGGGGGAACTTCTATTGGATGGAAACTGGGAAGCGTCCAATACCGAAGATCCCTCCCTGGCTGATCCAATCTCAACAGTCGCTGAAGCTGAGGCTCCAGGTTCGAGAGGTGAAGAGCAAGAAGTGATCCATCCCTCAGGTGGAAATCGGGAAGCGCCTGACATGGAGCTACCTTCGCGCTCTGAACCCAGTGTCCCTGCGACCCCTCAGACACTCAATCGAGAGGTGGACTCGCAACTGCAAGTCATGGGTGGAAATCTGGAAGCACCCAAGTCCCCTCCGATAAAAGGTACTTCTCAGTTCTCTTCTTCTACTTCTGACTATGATCAACAGGCCGAAGAAGCCTTCATTGGCGAAGTGCGTCAATTCATGGCTGATCAATCTCAGAAGATGGCTCAGCTCGAGAGGATACTGGCTGTTGTCCGCAATGCTGCAATGCCTGCTGCTGGCACAAGTGAATCCCAAGGCCGTCATGCAGAACTTCTCGATCAAGTAGTATGGGCTGAGGATGCAGCACAACGGGCTGCAAATGAGGCTGCCGTAACTCGATCAGAGGCTGAAGGTGCAAGAGCTGAATTAGCTGAGTTACGAGCAGAACTTAGAGCCTATCAAAACTCTAGTGAGCTTCGACAGGACGTAATCAAAGCACTACTCGATGACCTGTCGAACCAAGTACCTACTCAACTTCAAGCACTCTTCGAAGGCATGTCCACCCTCCTTTCCCGCACAGATGATGCCACCAAGGGGGAAAATACTCAGGAAAGGACATCAACAACTAGCAAGAAGAAAAGGGCAGCAAGTGAACCAGCTGGACCTCCTCCAAAAGTCCCAAAGATAATAAGCAAGGCAGTGGAGGAAGCCAAGAGGAAGGAGGATCTAAGGGTTCAGCGCACAAAAGAATTAGAGAAGCGAAGAGAAGAAGACAGAGAAAGAAAAAGGAAAAGGCAAGAACAACAAATAGAGAAAGAAAGAAAAGATGAACAAAAGTTGATCGCCTTCAAAGAGAAAGAAAGAAAAGATGAACAAAAGTTGATCGCCTTCAAGTTCGAAGAAAGAAAAGATGAACAAAAGTTGATCGCCTTCAAGTTCGGAAATAGAGAAGACACCGAGCAAAGTCTCGTCCATCAGATCTTCAATCTGGTGAAATATGTTGGAATGTCCCTTCACAGCAACATGTCTCCAGAAGAATGTATCTACTGGTGGAAGAATGAAGTAATTGAAGGTGAGTTTGTTGGGGAGGCTTTCAGAAACTACCTATTCTTCCATGTCACAGATGACTATCTGAGTTTGGTAGACACAAAAGACCCCATCAAGACACGAGAAGCAATCAACAAGAAGATTCTAGCAAACAAGAAGTAAGCTCTCGTAGTCCATAACTCTTTCTTGATCATCTCTGATTGTTCTTGATCTCTTTTGTCTTCTTCTATTTTATCTTTTCTGCTAAAAGTCTTGTAAAACATTCCCGTTATGTTAATATATATATATCTTTTGCTGGGGTGTTGCGTGAGTTCTTACTTCATGGTTTAGCAGATTAGTTCGCTTGTCAAACTTACCGTATGCGCTGAAAATAAAATCAATGATCTTTTCTTGCTAATCAGACATACAAGTAAGTATAAGTGTTGGCATCATCAAAAAGGGGGAAATTGTTAGGAACATATTGTAATAGGTTTTGATGATACCAAATGTAATCTATAATCCCCTAAGTCTCGAAAGATGGAAATTATATGTAAGTTCGACAAGTAAACTAAGAGGTGTGGAAAGTGGAGCATGGACTCAAGAAAGTGGATTATGGAATATCCACTACCAAACAAAAGGTTCAAGTTACAAGACCACCACTCCATGAAAAATGCTGAAAGGATGCAAGTCCCATACATAGCATGGGAGACAAATTTCAAACGGAATAATTTTCCCTCCAACGGAATTATTCCTTAACTCTCATATAAAAAGGACGTGAAGACAAAAATTCAAAAAAGGGTGAAGTTTCGTAAGAGGTTGGTTCATTCGAAAATCTTAAGAGGTGTCTGCTTAGAACATTCAAAAGTGCAAGTGCTCAACTTGGAATATCATCCTGATATTCAAAACAGCGAGAAAAACACATCTTAGTGTTTGAGAGAGTTACAAAGCTTAAACTGCTATACATCTAGAAGGTGACCGAAGCTGCCCTACATCGACGTTGATACAACGATAGCTTCTGGTCAAATTGGAGCTTGTTACACTCAACTGTGACAACCAAAGGTCCTTGCTTTTGATTAAGCAAGAAGAGGCGGAGTAACCTGGCAGCTGTCTAGTGAAGATCCTGAGGCTTGAGGCGGGCTTGGTGATCAAAGCTCAAGTGCTCGAGAGGTGGAGTAACTGGAAGCGGGGAGAAAAACCTGAGGAGAGGCGGAGTAACCTGGGAGCTGTCTTGTGAAGATCCTGAGGCTTGAGGCGGGCTTGGTGATCAAAGCTCAAGCGCTCGATATTGTACTAAAAAGGGAAGTTTTAGTGCAATCCTTCCAGGGAGTTTCTGGAAGAAGAGTGGATGTAGGCGGGTTGGCCGAACCACTTAAAAATCTCTCTCGCATTTACTTTCTGCTTTTATCTCTCGCTATCTAACTCTCGAACCGCACTGCATATAACCGCACCTCTCGAACTAACTCAAACTCGTGCTAACTAAAAGGGGATAACCTTTCCGCTGCGCATAAAACTTTGTCTTCATCTTGTGAGGTATCGGACCTAAACATCCTAAGTCCAATACACACGAGAAGTCGAAAAAGATTTGCAAAATCTTATACAAGTCTATTCCCCCCCCCCCCCTCTAGACTTGTACCCCATCCCCTTGGGACCAACAATATTTACATCATTTTTTAAATATTATAACTTTGAAATCATTCATTAACCTTAAATGTTAGGTCACCTGTGATGTTAATGAGAAATATTGACCACACTCTTGACATTTGCAATGGTACTCAGTTAGTTGTAAAGAAATTGGGTGACCATGTTATAAAAGCACGCATATTAACAAGGACAAATGTTAAGACCAATGTACTAACAACTAGAATGACTATCACTCCATCAGACCTAAGACTACCGTTCAAATTTAACAGAAGACAATTTCCATTAATGATTTCCTATGCAATGACCATCAACAAATGTCAAGGTCAAACACAATCGAATGTTGGCTTTCTATTATAAAACCAGTTTTTGTTCATGGTCAATTATATGTGGGCATGTGATTGCATCAAGAGTGAGTAATCTAGGCGAGCCTAAAATATTAATTTGTGGTGAACCTGAAAGATTTTGTACTTCTACTACTAATTTAGTTTATACAGAAGTTTTTTTATAATTTGTAATTTATATTTTTAATAATAACATAGAATCAAACTTTACGTTTTGTTAGTAATCACACATGTTTTCGTAAACTATATTATATTATTATTCTCTTTTATTTATTTATTTATTTTTGAAAGGAAGGAAGGGGAAAGCCCCAACTAGGACAAAGCCTAGCTTAATTAACAGGAAAGAACACACTAGCAGTGCCTTTATCATTCACAAGATCCCCCAGAATATTAATTGGAGACCGTACAAACTCAATCCAGTCACAGCCACGGTTGATCACTACTTTTGCTAAAACATCAGCTACCACATTATCCTCACTAGAGCAGTAAGAGATACGCACCATCCAATTCTGTTTGTTTTATTATAAATGTTATAACAATACTTTATATTTAATTATATAAGTTTAGAACTCTCCCCCAGACATTGTCTCATTTCTTTAATTAATGCATTGGTATTTTATTTTAAAAAAAAATTATATAAGTTTGGACCGTGCATCGCACAAGATAATATCTAGTACAATATAAAATTTAACATAAATTTTGGTCAATTAATTAGCTAGAATATGTATACATAGCATTCAAATTCATGCATCAAAGATTACAAATAAGGAACCTTGAAAATCATTTTCTTGCAATTTTTTTTTTTGTAAACAAATATACGTTAAGTTTTTCTTTTTTTTTTTTTTCGTTTAATAAATCTTATTTTGATTATTTAGAACAAGACTCAATATTTCAATTATGTTTTTGAATTATTGGGAATGATTTAGGTCATTATCTTACATCATTAAAGTTTCAAAAATACATACATACATATATGGGCTGCTCCCATACAAAGTGTTGCTCTTGTGAAAAATAGAGTGAAATCTAAGCCATTAATAGGGGCTAAATAGAGTGAAATCTAAGCCATTAATAGGGGCTAAATATGAACACCCTTTTTTAATGTATAATGCTAATTAGGGGTGGTTTTTTTTTTTGTCTTTTCGTATGTTAATTAGATTCAATTACGATCACTCATAAACGTGAATTGCAATTTTGCTCATATATTTAAATCCTTTGACCTATATGTATTATGTTTAATGGAGTTTTTTTTTAATTACATTCAAATACACGAAGTCACAACAATGTGCACCTTAAGGAAAAACAAGTTTCTAAACATATAATGTTAAGGATTATAAATATCGACTTCCAGACTCTAGGTGCATAACTTTACAACTTAGGGAGCATCAGTTTCTAGCTTAAGGTGCATGAATTTAACTCTTAAGGTGCACAACTTTGATTCCTTATGAATATCGACTTCCAGACTCTTGCATAACTTTAAAGCTTAGGTAGCATACTTTCTAGCTTAACGTGCATGCATTTAACTCTCAAGGTGCAAAACTTTAATTCCTTGATTGCCTCAAATTAAACTTTATGAGTATCAACTTCCAGATTAGGTGTGTTAGGAATATAGTGTAATTTTTTTGATGAACCAAAAATGTATTTTAGGCCCCCTAATTTTATTTTGAGTCTAGCAACATTTTATGTCCAAAGTCAAAGCCTAGTCAAAATTAGCAACGACGGTTTGAAAGTTACAATAGAGTATAAAATTATTTTAGAGTAAATTGCACTTTTGGTCCTCTGACTATAGCACCTCTATTAATTTCAACACTTGACTTTTAAAAGTAACGAATTGATCCTTTAACTATGTTTTTTTTAACGAATTTGGTCCTTCCGGCCAAATCAGAGGCCAAATTAGGCCGGAAAATTGTAACCCTCTCCGGTGACAATTTAGTGAGGGCATAATGGTCATTCTATATTGTAAATATTATTTCCCAAAATCAAAATATTATAGCCAGTCTTCAGCCACAACCACAAATGCGCACCTACCACACTCATATACCGAGTCTCTTCTTCTCTGAGCTCATTACTCGCTCGACAATGGAGTCAACATTGCTCGCGGCGCCGGCAACAATGTCTCTGGTAGCGCTATCCAAATCCGTGAACTCGAACTCTGTGCTGTCGGTTTGTCACTTCTGGCGCCGTTTCGCTACGAATTGGGCAAGTCAGATTGTGCTGCTGAGTTGGATTGCTCGCGCGCAGCTCAGAAACGGAGGGGATCCGAGCCGGTTCGGATCGGTTTCGTTGAGAAATAGCTTGAAATCGGGGGACTTACAGCCTGTTCGATAGAAGGTGCGGAGTGTCTCTGGCTCTGCAGCTTCCTTTGCAGTTGGAGGTGGAGGTAATGATGGATTAAGTGGAAATGGCGGCGGCGGTGGCGGTGGTGGTGCGGCGGAGGTCATTTTTCATCATCATCATCAAGAATGTAAGATAAATTAGGGATAGCATCACCGTCGATAGAATCAAAGGTGCAGGGCGGTGACCTTTAACTCGTCGGCGACGAATTCGTCCAAAGGAGGAGGAGGCAGGTTGAGATCGAAGGAGAGGGGCTGTTTGGGGAAGAATGACGACGTGGTTTGATCCTGACTGTCCACCACGGATGATGACGAATCGCAATCGCTGTGGCAATCGTCTGGTAGCGGAGGAACCGGAACCTTGAGACGCGGCGGCGGCGATTGTTTATTACGATCGGAGGGCGGGCGAGGTCCGCTGGAGGACTCTACCGTGCTGCTGAGGCTGCTACTGGCCGGCCGAGAATAGGGGAAGCGTTGGAAATTCTAGCATCGCCGGCGAGCTTGGCAAGGAAGAAGAAGACCACCTTGTAAAATGACGTTTATGCCCTCACTTATAAATAATTAAAATTGGGTTATGATTTTCCGGCCAAATTTGACCGGTGATTTAGCCCGGAGGACCAAATCTGTTAAAAAAAGCATAGTTAATGGACTAATTTGTTAGTTTTAAAAGTTGTGTACTCAAATTAATAAGACCCTAATAGTCACAGGACCAAAAGTGCAATTTACTCATTATTTTATACTTGTAAGTCTTTTGCTTCCACTAAATAAAAATAGAAGAAGTGGAAAAATGATCAAGCACCGGAATTATCTTCGACGCTAAGGTCACGAGTTCAAGCCTCGAATTAATTCTTTTGGAAGAATTTCTTTATCAAGAAAGAGGATGATTAGCACAAGTGAAGATTGAATGAGTTCTCTCACAAATCAATTTTAAAGAAGAGATTGACAGTTCGATCAGGATGACCTCTATCAGGATGACCTCAATTAATTGGAATCAGGATGAGGCTTGAATCAATTTGATCAGGATGACATTGAAATCAAGAGGCTGACATTGAAGAGGATGAGGTTGACATTGCAAAATTGAAGAGGATGACATTCAATCGAGAAAAGGAAGACTTCAAATCAATTAATTGAGAAGAGGCTGACTTTCCAGAAATAGAAAGAAAATCAGGATGAGGATGACCTCAATTCCAAATCAGGATGAGGACGACTTCCAAATTAGGAAACAGGATAACCTCAATCCAATTTAGGATGAGGATGACTTCCGAATCTGGAAAGAAAATGAATGCACCAGCGAGAAGAAATTCAAAGGAGGTAAATCAAATACTTTATACTTGGAGCTGATTTAACTTACGAAAGTCAAGGATTTTTTCGGTGGAAATTATTTATAGCTCAAGCAAGAGTCACAGAGTGAATTATTGAAAAGAAGTGTTTGATTTGTCAAAATCAAAAGTGAACAAGACAAATGTTCACACTACAGAAGGTGCAAGAAGTCAAAATTGGAGGCTACAAGTTACAAGGTCCATACTTGTCAGATTAGTGGAAGACTTTTGAAGGGATAAGCAAGCAAAATTCAAATTAATCTGACAAAGCCTACCAAGGACATTCAATGATACAGATCAAGCTAGAAGAGCTATCAAATCAAGTGAACGTTCAAGTTTGAATTTTCACAACGGGCATATAACTTTTTCAAGTTATAAAAGGAGATAGACTTGAAGATGAAGACATGGAACTTGCACGAACCAGTAAGGAAAAATACGAAGTATTGCAAAACACAAGAATAACAAGTTCTTGAGCTACAAACGTGAAAATACAAGTCTGAGAAGAGAGAAGAAAAATATTTTCTTTGTGAAACCCATTTCTACGGTGTGTAGAAAATTGAGTGTAGCTTTGTGCGAGACACTCGGGAGTGTAGCTTTGTGCGAGACACTCGGAGGACTAAGTGTAGCTTTGTGCGAGACACTTGGTTGAAGGAGCGTAGCTGGGTGCGAGACGCTCGGGAACGTAGCTTTGTGCGAGACGTTCGGGTTGGAGTGTAGCTTTGTGCAAAACACTCGGAGAAGTGCTTGTGTAGAACTTGGAGTTTCACTATTGTATCTGGGTGATTGAAGATAGTGGAAACCTTCCTTGGAGTTTAAGGAAGAAGTGGATTAGGAGAATTACACCATCTCCGAACCACTATAAATCTCTCTGTAGGAGAATTACACCATCTCCGAACCACTATAAATCTCTCTGTCTCTTTACTTTACCATCTCCGAACCACTATAAATCTCTCTGTCTCTTTACTTTACTTGTAGTAGCTTTACTTTTATCTCTCTGTCTCTTTACTTTACTTGTAGTAGCTTTACTTTTTGCAAACTGATCTGAGCTAACCCATTTACTATTCATTGCATATTTATCTTATCATTTGGGTTTGTGTGAAAGCTCTTTTGCATGCAAGATATATTCTTATCCTGACACATCTTTTATCTTGCTACATATTTCACAACCCACTCCATACGTGTAATTCAATTTACACATCTGGGTTTGCATGATCCCACGTATGCATGTGCACCAAACTTCATACACTTATTATTTGATATATTCTAAGCGTTTCTAACGTATTGCATGCAGATTATCTCTTCATTTTTACGCTGATTATTTTATAGCACTTTACCGTATCGTTATTTCCGCTGTGGAATTCAAGTTGAATTTATTCACTTGAATTATTTCTGTTAAAGTGTTATAATATTTTTTGATTGTTTGAAAAGTCTATTCACCCACCCCCCCTTAGACTTTTCCCACCCTATCGGGACCAACAAGGTGCATAACTTTAAAGCTTAGGGAGCATCAATTTCCATCTTAAAGTGCATGAATTTAACTCTTAAGGTGCAAAACTTTGATTCCATGATCGCCTCATATTAAACCTTATGAACAACGACTTCCATACTCTCTGTAACACCCCATTTCCATAGCTAAAATTTCTTTACAATTTTTCCCACCCTATCGGGACCAACAAGTGGTATTAGAGCGGTTGTCTATTTGAGTCAAATTTTGACTGCTAGACAGATCTCAAAGCTTCAAAATGAAGAGAGACTTGGCTCCTAACCTATTATTTTCATTAGAAAAATTTGATGATTGGAAAATCCGTATGCAGGTTCATTTATCCGCACTACACGATGAAATGTGGGAAGTCGTTACTAACGGTCCGATCAAAATCCTAAAAATCAATACCGCTGTAGCACAAATGAGTACAACACCACAGTACATTCCTAAACCCAAAGAGGAATGGGGTCCGGAAGATCGTACGGAATTGATGACGCAAGTTTCCCGAAGGTTCGAAAATGCAAAACGACGAATGATGTTTGGGAAGTTCTTGTCAAAATAGGCGAAGGAGATGAACAAGAGAAGGATAATAAGCTTACTATAGCATTAAAGAAATTTGAAGATTTCAAAATGCTAAGTTGTGAAACGATTGCCGACATGGAAGCAAGATTCATCAAAATCTCGGGAGAAATTGTTGATCTAGGCAAAAAGATTGATCAAAAGGAGATATCGCTCAAAATCCTACGTGGACTACCTTCTAGTTGGGATATGAAGGTCACGGCTATGAGAGATCACAGAGATCTAAAAGCGTTGTCTACCGACAAACTTTTTAGTGATCTAAAAGCCTATGAGTTCGAAATGAAAGCTAGGATGGAAGAAGAACGCGAAGAAAGAAATACCGCACTTATTGTCGAACAACCATCCACATCAAGGTCAGTAGAAAATAGTGAATTATTATCTGACGAAAATCTTGCGTTGTTTGTTAGGAAATTTAAAAAGTTTATGAAGAAAGGCACTTCTAAGAAATTTCCTCAAGCAAGTACGCCCAGAAGATCAAGAAAAGAAATTCCAGAAGGAAATGCAAATTTATGCTACAACTGTAGAAAGCCTGGACACTTTATGGCAGAATGTCCTTATCCAAAAGTGAGCAAAAATCAATTTGATAATGCTCAAGAAGAGATCAAGTCAAAAGAAAGGAAATTCAAAAAGGACAAAAGGAAAGCACTAATCAGTGACCCACTTGAAAGTAGTAAGTCTGATGAGTCATCAAGTGATGAGAGTGACACCTCAAAAGATGACAATGCCTCATTCTGCATGGAACTTTCAAGTGAATCATCCAACCAAGACTTTTGCTTGATGGCACACGAAACAGAGGAAAATGATGTAACATCTAATTTAGTTAATTCTACAAGTACTTCATTTTCTAGTGAGTCTATCTCTCACTTAATGAGAGATTGTCAAACCTTTATGGACATTTATTCTCAAATCGAAGAGCGCAATAATTCTTTGACTCTTGAAAAAGAGGAAATAAATGAAAAATTGCAAAATGCTCTACTTGAAGTGAGAAACTTGAACGCCGAAATTATTCGACTTCAAGAAGAGTGTAAATCAAGAAAATTTCGAGAACATAACTTACGAGAGGTTATTGCATCATTTACTCATTCGTCTAAAATAATGGACAAAATGGTAAATATGCAAAAATCACCACATGATAAAACCGGTCTCGGTTATGATCCATCATGTTCTCAAACCTCTGAGATGTTGACCGATTCTACTATTACTTTAAATAATAAAGTGCAAGTGGTAAAATTTGTTAAGAGTCAAGATAGCACAATGAGACAAGGAATTGGGTATCACACAAAAGCTAAAAATAGCACTGTACGGCCGAATGCTCAAAGAAATTATTTTTCGCTAAGTCAGTCTATTAAAAGGCATGGATTTAATTATTCAAAGAGATATACCAATGAGTTAAGTGCAAAAAGACCACATTGGAAAATGGGAAAATTTCCAAACAGTGGAGTTAGGAGATTCTCTCCTACAGAGTCATATTGGTTCGAAAATATTAAACATTGGACTAGACCAAGATTTAATAAGTTCAAGCAATATATTTCCCTAGTGCCATACAGTAGATTAAATTTTCAAAAACCGGCACCGAAAAAGTTTTCAAAAATTAGTTATGATTATAAAGTTAATAATGGTAACAAATCACCTATTCTTGGTTCAGTAAGGACAAGGTGGATTTGGATACCAAAAATGACTAACACCCAAGGACCTAAGTTAAACTGGGTACCTAAAAATGTTTGAATTATTTACAGGATGTTTGGTACTTCGATAGCGGATGTTCCCGAAACATGACAGGGAACAAATCTAGTTTTGTAAATTTCAAAACTATCGATGGTCTAAAAGTAGTGTTCGGAGGAAACGATCGATACGGCTCAACCAAAGGAACCGGAACAATTGAACGAAATTGTTTAAAAATTGAAGATGTATCTTACGTGGAAGGTCTGAAATTTAACTTGCTTAGTACAAGTCAATTTTGTGACAAAGGATATCTAGTTGAATTCTTCAAAGAAAAATGTCAAGTGAAGAACGAATCTACCGGCGAAGTCGTACTCGAAGGAACAAGAAAGAAAAATATGTATGTTGTAGATTGGAACACAACAAAAGACACAATATGCTTAATGGCAAGTAATTCGAGCATCACAAGTTGGGAATGACACAAGAAATTGAGTCATTTGAATTTCAGGACAATCAACAAACTAGCAACGTAAAATCTAGTCAAAGGTCTACCCAACATTTCGTACAAGAAAGATCAAGTTTGTGACGCATGTCAAAAAGGAAAGCAAATAAAGACTTCATTCAAATCCAAAAGCCATGAATCAAGTTCAAGACCTCTTAGTCTACTGCACATGGATTTATTTGGTCCAGTAGACCCAGTAAGTATGAGTGGTAAGAAATATACACTTGTTATTGTTGATGATTTTTCCAGGTACACATGGACAGTATTTCTCAACAAAAAAAATGAAGTGGAGAAGAAGCTACCAGAATTACTCATGCAACTCCAAAACGAAAAAGAAGCCAAAATAGTCAAAATCCGTACTGACAGAGATACAGAGTTCGTGAATGGTGTGATACAAGCCTATTGCAATTCCCAAAGAATTTTGCATCAATTATCAGCCGCAAGAACGCCGCAACAAAACGGTGTAGCCGAAAGAAGAAATAAAACGCTTAAAGAAGCCGCACGAGTCATGATTTCGGCCGCCGACCTACCAAAAAGATTTTGGGCAGAAGCTATCAACACTGCTTGCTATACTCAAAATAGGAGTATGATTCACAAGCTGTACGAAAAAACACCATATGAATTATGGAAAGGGAGAAAGCCTAACCTTAGTTATTTTCATTCATTTGGTTGCAAATGTTTTGTTCTTATTAATGGAAAAACACATCTGAAAACTTTTGATGAGCGTGCAGATGAAGCAATATTTTTGGGATATTCATCAACCAGCAGAGCATTCAGAGTATTGAATAAATCTACGATGGTGGTTGAAGAATCAATTCATGTTGTATTCGATGAATCAACAAAAATTGAGGAAGCAGATGTTTCAAAAAATGTGCAAAATAATTCTAATAATACTAATGATGCTTCTGAGAATGAGATTTTGCAGGGCATAAATGAGTTGGAATTAAACAATCTCAAATCTGGAGGAATACACGTGACTGGCGCACAAAATGAGACTGGAGTCAACCTACATGAGGATGAGGCCAACCTTAATCAAGAGGATGAGATTAATCCAATTCAAAGGATTGGAGTTAACCTCAATCAGGACGAGGTTGACCAAGGAAGTCAAAATCAGTCAAACGCAAGTCATCCTCCACCCGCAACCAACGTGCAAAATGATTTCCAACCAAACCGAAAGTGGCTTAGAAATCATCCACAAGATTTCATCATTGGAAATGCACAAGAAGGAGTGAGAACAAGATCTTCAACAAGAGACACTCTATTTGCATGTTTTCTATCTCAAATTGAACCGAAAGAGATAGACGAAGCGCTAAATGATTCAAGTTGGATTGAAGCCATGCAAGAAGAGTTGAATCAATTCGAAAGAAATGATGTATGGGAACTTGTTCCAAGACCAAAAGATCACAACGTTATTGGAACTAAATGGGTCTTTAGGAACAAAGCCAACGAAGACGGAATTATTGTTAGGAATAAAGCAAGGCTAGTTGCAAAGGGCTATTCACAAGAAGAAGGAATTGATTTTGATGAAACATTCGCCCCAGTTGCACGACTTGAAGCAATTCGAATTTTTCTAGCCTACGCCGCATACAAGAATTTCACGGTTTATTAAATGGACGTGAAAAGCGCATTCCTTAATGGCTTACTTGAAGAGGAAGTTTACGTTGAACAACCCCCCGATTTCGAGGTAAAAGGTGATGTTGATAAGGTCTATAAACTAAAGAAGGCGTTGTATGGTTTAAAACAAGCACCCCGAGCTTGGTACGATACACTGTCAACGTTCTTAATTAGTTGTGGTTTTACAAAAGGCCTTGTTGACAAAACCTTATTTAGAATTCAAGAAAATAATTATATTTTATTGGTACAAATTTATGTTGATGATATTATCTTTGGAAGTACTGATAAAAGTTTATGTGAGAAATATTCTAAGCTCATTTGAAATGAGCATGATGGATGAATTGAACTACTTCCTTGGATTACAAGTCAAGCAGATGAAGGAATGAATCTTTATCAATCAGGCAAAGTACACAAAAGATCTAATCAAGAAATTTGGATTAGAAGGAAAAAGCACAGTCAAAATTCCAATGAGCACCGCACTCAGACTAGACAAAGATGAAGATGGAAAAGACGTTGATCAAACGAAATATCGAGGAATGATTGGATCTCTACTATACCTCACTGCGAGTAGACCCGATATATCATACTCAGTGGGTGTATGTGCTAGATTCCAATCACAGCCAAAAGACAGTCATTTCCAAGCAACCAAGAAAATTATTCGATATCTTAAAGGAACTATCAATGTTGGATTATGGTATCCAAAAGAAGGTAATTTTGAACTAACCGGTTTTTCAGACGCAGATTTTGCAGGTTGCAAAATTGATAGAAAAAGTACCTCAGGAACATGCCAGTTCTTAGGGGGAAGGTTAGTCTCTTGGTTCAGTAAGAAACAAAACTCCATTGCTACTAGTACAGCCGAAGCGGAATATATCGCAGCAGGGAGTTGTTGTGCTCAAATTTTATGGATGAAGCAGCAATTAAAAGATTACGGGATCAATTGCGATGACGTTAGTATTTTCTGTGATAATACTAGTGCAATTGCAATTACCCAAAATCCAGTGCTTCACTCACGTACCAAACACATTGATGTGAGACACCACTTTATCTGAGATCACATCGAGAAGAAGAATCTGAAAATTGAATACATACCCACGGAAAATCAACTTGCTGACATTCTCACAAAGCCTTTATGCGAATCAAGATTCAACACTTTAAGGCATGAGATGGGTATGATCGAAATAAGCTAAGTATCATTTTTTTTATCCTTAAGCTCAATTTTTTTTTTTACAATTTTTTACGTGATTTATTTGTTACATATGTGCTTATGTGATTTTAATTAATTGTGTGATTTATCTTTATTAGTACGTATGTATGTCTGTTACATGTTTTAATTTTGTTAATTGCGTATGTTTTGCGTTAATTGCCTTAATTTTTTTTTAATTGCATATCTAAATTGTTTTCTTCATATAGAAGTTAGAATTTACCTGATAGCATATGTGTACATCTCTTATGTTTTTAGAGTCATCCTAGTTAGCCTAGCTTATGTGATTCATATTAGCTATATGTACACTTGGCACACATGCACAATTACTGTTTATTGTGATAAGGTGTTTTGCTATAACCAAAGGTTTTGCAGCTCAAAGAGGAATCCTTTCAGATATAATTGACCCTTGGACTTTTGAGGTCCAATCGGATTCAGTGCATGAGCATCTCGTGAATAGATGCATTCATTGTTGTTTGGAGTATTGGAAACCGCCGAAGCATTGAAGTGACCATTCGGAGTTACCTCTTAATTTCCAAAGAGACCCAAACACATCTTCTTATCTATAAACGGCGACATAGACTAACTCTATTCGTAGAAAAGAGATTTTCCTTGTGTTTTATTGCAGGTCAGCATGGAATACAAGAAAGAGAAAGAAAAAAGAGATGGAAGACGATCATCTCGTCGATTGGCGGAACAAGCTAGACAAGCAATGCTCAAAGCAAGGAAGGCCGCTCATGGTGGACACCTCCACGGATCCTCTCGTGCTGACATCAGAGGACGAAGAGATGGAGACACCACCACCAACCATGGAACGAGTCCCAGATAATCAACAAAATGATGCTGACTATGTCCTATTCCTGCTAAGATAGAGTGAGAATAAAGGACCACGGAACACCTCCTCACCAAACTCCAGCGCCCCTACTCAAGAAAGCAGCTACTTTCCATCTGGATATGCTCCGACACCACCCAGGGCTAAATCCAAGGCAAGCAAGGGTACTGCTAGCTCTAGTAGGAAGAAGTGAAGGAAGAAAGTACTGTAACCCTTTATGTAATGGGAAGATGTTTTAATAAAAAGGGTTTATGTTTGTAGTATACTCAAACCTCTTATAAATATAAAAATCTCACGCGCCCCAAATGAATTAAGGACAAATTCATTCAAAACATTAAATGGGCAGGTTGGCCATCAAATTGAGGGGGAAAATCCACAAAATACTGAAATTAATATTGACCCCGCTCAAGTTGATGTTAACCGAGATGAGGTTGAGATTGATCAACATGTTGAGGTTGATCAAAGGCAAGATATTGAGGTTGAGATTGAGGATGTCAATGTCAATAATGATGATGATGAAGTGGCAATTTTAGGAGATGGCCGAATGGATGTTGGACAGTCTAGTGAGCATATTTCTACACCAAATCCATTGCCTATTGACATTGAAGGAAGAATGAGGCAAAATAGGGAGATTTCGAATTTAGAAAAGGGAAATTAGAATGAGGAATTGGTCAAAGCTTTGAAAGAATTCAAGGAGGCAGTGAACAATACTGATTTTACTATGTTCACTAATTATAGGAATTTATTTGACCAACTTACAAGCATGGAGCGCAAGGTTGACAAGGTGAATCCATACTTGAAAGGAGAGCTAAATGGATTTATGGCCAAAATGTTATTAACTCTTGAAAATGAAAGGAAAGCGGTTGGAGAAATTATCAACGCACAACGGGAGGAAACCGCTAGAATTGACAAGAGAAATAATGGCAAATTCAACCATTTGATGGCACAAGTTGAAGGATTAAAAGGCACCTTGAAGGAAACAAAATTGGCTCATGAAAAGGAAGTTGATCACTTACATGAGGGAATAAAAATCCTACACGATTTAATGAACAAGTTAACCGCAATAATAGAGAAAATGCAAAGCCAACAAGCGTGTGATTCTTCGTTGATGAAGGAGGTCCGAGCTCAACAAAAGGGTGACATGGTTATGTTCACCAAGATTTTTGAGGCTACCAAAAAGGGGGAAAGTAGGAGACCCTCACATTTTGACACTACATATGGTGGTAGTTCGGGTACTCAGGGGAAAGAGGAACTTGTACCCTCTTTTCGTTTTTGTCTTGATTCTACAGGTACACCCATTTGCATAGAAGAAGACAAAGTCGTTGGGATGCTCAAGTATCTTGTACCTGAAGGAAGAAAATTCACGGAAGGACGAAGCTTAAAAGAGTGTGCATCTTGGTACACTAGAGGAGTATTTCCCACCGGAGATCCACGTGAAGTTATCAAGTGTCACCTAAATGGCACGGTCAAGGAGAAATTCTACCATACGAATTGCGAAGGTAACTTTGAGAATCTTAGAGCAAGAATTAAGGATATGCTTTGTTTGTAAATTTATTGCTCTACTACTTTCGTACATTTTGCTATATATGTATGTGACTATGGCTATATCTATGATGATGATATATGCTGCTTATTTTTATGTTTTTATGTTGTTAATTGCTTAATTATTTTAGACACACGGTTATTAATTGTAAAATACAATTTGAGGGAAAAGAAAAATTAAAAGATATATTGCAAGCTAAAACCGAATCCCAAATTGCAATTTTTCGAATGTGTCTAAAAATAAAAGGCAAAGTAGGTCCAAATTATTGTACACTCGTCAAATTGGCTAAGTCAAAATAAAATGAGAAAAACGAAAAATCAATTTTTTATTGGACTAAGCCAAAATGTTCGGGTATAGGTTTTGGTATCATCAAAAAGGGGGAAATTGTTAGGAATATAGTGTAATTGTTTTGATGAACCAAAAATGTATTTTAGGCCCCCCAATTTTATTTTGAGTCTAGAAACATTTTATGTCCAAAGTCAAAGCCTATTCAAAATTAGCAACGACGGTTTGAAATTTACAATAGAGTATAAAATTATTTTATACTTGTAAGTCGTTTGCTTCCACTAAATAAAAATAGAAGAAGTGGAAAAATGATCAAGCACCGGAATTATCTTCGATGCTAAGGTCATGAGTTCAAGACTCGAATTAATTCTTTTGGAAGAATTAATTTATCAAGAAAGAGGATGACTAGCACAAGTCAAGATTGAATGAGTTCTCTCACAAATCAATTTTAAGGAAGAGGTTGACAGTTCACAATCAGGCTGAGTTCAATCAGGATGACCTCAATTAATTGGAATCAGGATGAGGCTCGAATCAATTTGATCAGGATGACATTGAAATCGAGAGGCTGACATTGAAGAGGATGAAGTTGACATTGCAAAATTGAAGAGGATGACATTCAATCGAGAAAAGGAAGACTTCAAATCAATTAATCGAGAAGAGGCTGACTTTCCAGAAATAGAAAGAAAATCAGGATGAGGATGACCTCAATTCCAAATCAGGATGAGGACGACTTCCTAATTAGGAAACAGGATGACCTCAATCCAATTTAGGATGAGGATGACTTCCGAATCTGGAAAGAAAATGAATGCACCAACGAGAAGAAATTCAAAGGAGGTAAATCAAATACTTTATACTTGGAGCTGATTTAACTTACGAAAAAGTCAAGGATTTTTTCAGTGGAAATTATTTATAGCTCAAGCAAGAGTCACGGAGTGAATTATTGAAAAGAAGTGTTTGATTTGTCAAAATCTAAAGTGAACAAGACAAATGTTCACACTACAGAAGGTGCAAGAAGTCAAAATTGGAGGCTACAAGTTACAAGGCCCATACTTGTCAGATTATTGGAAGACTTTTGAAGGGATAAGCAAGCAAAATTCAAATTAATCTGACAAAGCCTACCAAGGACATTCAATGATACAGATCAAGCTAGAAGAGCTATCAAATCAAGTGAACGTTCAAGTTTGAATTTTCACAACGGGCATATAACGTTTTCAAGTTATAAAAGGAGATAGACTTGAAGATGAAGACATGGAACTTGCACGAACCAGTAAGGAAAAATACGAAGTATTGCAAAACACAAGAATAGCAAGTTCTTGAGCTACAAACGTGAAAATACAAGTCTGAGAAGAGAGAAGAAAAATATTTTCTTTGTGAAACCCATTTCTACTGTGTGTAGAAAATTGAGTGTAGCTTTGTGCGAGACACTCGGGAGTGTAGCTTTGTGCGAGACACTCGGAGGACTAAGTGTAGCTTTGTGTGAGACACTTGGTTGAAGGAGCGTAGCTGGGTGCGAGACGCTCGGGAACGTAGCTTTGTGCGAGACGTTCGGGTTGGAGTGTAGCTTTGTGCAAAACACTCGGAGAAGTGCTTGTGTAGCACTTGGAGTTTCACTATTGTATCTGGATGATTGAAGATAGTGGAAACCTTCCTTGGAGTTTAAGGAAGAAGTGGAGTAGGAGAATTACACCATCTCCGAACCACTATAAATCTCTCTGTCTCTTTACTTTACTTGCAGTTGCTTTACTTTTTGCAAACTGATCTGAGCTAACCCATTTACTATTCATTGCATATTTATCTTATCATCTGGGTTTGTGTGAAAGCTCTTTTGCATGCAAGATATATTCTTATCCTGACACATCTTTTATCTTGCTACATATTTCACAACCCACTCCATACGTGTAATTCAATTTACACATCTGGGTTTGCATGATCCCACGTATGCATGTGCACCAAACTTCATACACTTATTATTTGATATATTCTAAGCGTTTCTAACGTATTGCATGCAGATTATCTCTTCATTTTTACGCTGATTATTTTATAGCACTTTACCGTATCGTTATTTCCGCTGTGCAATTCAAGTTGAATTTATTCACTTGAATTATTTCTGTTAAAGTGTTATAATATTTTTTGATTGTTTGAAAAGTCTATTCACCCCCCCCCCTCTAGACTTTTCCCACCCTATCGGGAGTAACAAGGTGCATAACTTTAAAGTTTAGGGAGCATCAGTTTCCATCTTAAAGTGCATGAATTTAACTCTTAAGGTGCAAAACTTTGATTCCATGATCGCCTCATATTAAACCTTATGAACGACGACTTCCATACTCTCTGTAACACCTCATTTCCATAGCTAAAATTTCTTTACAATATTTCTTTTTCTCAATTAAAAAATCACTAATGTCACAGCGGAACCATTTACTGACCAAAAGGAAACGGGTTTTACCGCCACGCTTAGGTATATCTCTAATACCCAAACGCTAAGGCTAAAATTACAACAGTTAATAAAACTAAAATTCAATCTTAATACAACATGGAAAAAAAAACTTTACAACTAAATAATCCTCAAATAATAAATCTTCCACAGAGTCTATTCTTATGTAGATCAGACTTAATTCTTCTCAACTTGAATTCATCTCGAATTTATATCCATGTTCACCTGTAAAAATAATTTTAACATAAAAACAGAGTGTAGACAAAATTAGCATAAGCTAAGTAAGCTCCATTTCACCCCGTAAAATATATGCTTGGATTTTTATATTTTCAAAACTCATAATCTTTTTCCAAAATCGTACATATATATAACGTATACTTTTATATAAGTAATATAATAGAGCTTTTCCAAGCATTATCATTTTCTAATAGGAACCATTGGCCAAACCAAAATTCAAATTGCATAAATCATAAACCAATTCCTGGGATCTCAGTCCACACCAATACCAATCAATTTTTCATAATGACCATAATTCTAATAGGTAAGTTGTGAGATTTCTGTCTCACACCGGCACCAAATATCATCATCCTCCATGACCAAATATGTATATATAATTATCAAAATATATCATTTCTCCACAATTAATATTTTCTCCTGAAATTTAATTTTTCTAGAATATATATACAATTTTCTCCAAAATATTTTAGTCCATAATATAGGAATAATAAAGCTTCATCACATGGATATATATATATATATATATATATATATATATATATATATATATATATATATATATATATGAATAATAAAGCTTCACGACTTTGATTCCTTATGAACATTGACTTCCAGACTCTAGGTGCATAACTTTAAAGCTTAGGGAGGGAGCATCACTTTCTAGCTTAAGGTATAAAACTTTGATCCCCTGATTGCCTCATATTAAACCTTATGAATATCGAATTCCAAACTCTAGGTGCATTACTTTAAAGCTTAGAGAGCATCGGTTTCGAGCTTAAGGTGCATGAATTTAACTCTTAATATGCAAAACTTTGATTCCTTGATTGCCTCATATTAAACCTTAGGAATAATGATTTCAACAATGTAGGTGCATAACTTTAATGCTTTGGGAGCACTGAAATACTGATATTCATATACCCACATAATATTTTATATGTTCAAGTTCCAAAATCATTACTCCATGACTTACCTTCCGGAAACAACCTCAATTTGTGTGATGCAAATTCCAGTAAGAATATAGATGGTTATTCATTGACTATATCTCCCCAGATGACTCAATATTGGACTCCTCATTATGAAGATGAAATCAAACCTTCGGTTGGTATGACTTTAAAATGTTTGGAAGCTGCCATAGAGTTTTACAGGAATTATGCTACTAAAGTTGTCTTTGATATACATACAGTTTAGTTATGCTACAAAGTTAAGGGATGTTGTGATACTTACAAAGTATATTGTTTGTAGTAGAGAATGATTTAATAATGCTAGTAGTCAAAATTGTCTTTCTAGATCCAATGTAGATACAGTAGAAGGTTCTTCTATCCCAAAGAGGATGAGAGTCTTAAACAGAACTAGTTGCTAAGCTCGAATTGTATTTAAGTTCATAGGAAGTCTTGGTTATTATTCTAATATTGGAGCAATATGTATTGACTTTAAAAACTTCAAAAGGGATATCAAAGCATATATACTAGGTGTTGATGGACAAATGAATGTGCATAATCTGTGATACTGTCTCTCTCTCTCACACACACACATACACCACATACACGTGCGCGCGCGCGCGCACACACACACACACACACACACACACACACACACACACACACATATATATATATATATATATATTAGCTATCAGATGTGGTGCTTCTCTCAGGTGAAAAATGAGGTTAAATCTCAATCATTGATTTTGTCCAGATTGATAAGTGCATATTTGATCATATTTAATCCCCATATTTAACCTTATTTGTCCACTAGAATGTATAAATTGTGTTCAATATAACCTTAATTTTCTTTACTTTGATTAATGTTTGCAACAATCACCTTATTTGGAATAAAGTAAAGAAAATTAGGTCATATTGCATTTAATTGGGTGATTTAGAGAAAACCTAAGTTTGATTTGTAATAATCATCTTTAATTAGTCATTCTAATGTTTTTAATTGCTTGTGGAAATATCAGGAAAATCATGAAGATGTAAAGAATCATGAAGGGACAAGAACAAAAGTGAGAAGATGGATGATGATGAATTAAAGTGGAAGACAAAAGCAAAGAAGATTAGGTCCATTTTCATCATGAAGATCATCCAATAATGGAGTCAAAAGAATGGTATTTTTATGGTCTTGATCACAAGGACAAACCAAGGCAAAAGTGGAGCAAAATAATAATGAGCTGAAATTTACGCATAATTTGCCCACTGTTTGGTAATTCAACAATATCTCAGTCTAGGAATGTCCAAATTACGTGATTCTTGAACCATTAGAAAGAAGACTTCAAGGGCTACAACTTTCCAGAGATACGAAATTTGTAATTCTGACCGAAAAATGGTCAAAAGCAGCCTTGAAGCAAGTTCCAGATTTATCCTAATCTGACCACTGCTCGGTATTTTGGTCATATCTGATTATAGGAATTCCAAATGGGATGATTCAAAGGAATTGGAAAGAAGATTTAAAGATCTACAGCTATGATTAGGGCCATAAACTCCAGATCTGGTAGAACATGACTCCATGTGCCTTCACAAATCATGTGCATTATCACCATGTTGTGGGCACCTCACTTTTGCAATTTGCCAACCAATACCCATCATGCTTTGCCTCCTCATGAACAAGTATAAATAGAGGTCTCCTTGCAGGAGAAAACACCATTCCTCACCAATTCCTTCTATCTCCTCTTATTCTAGCTTTCATATTTTAGTTTTAGTGTTGTGTTTTTCTTCAAGCAAGAGTGTAGGAGGAAACTCCAAGAGTTTGGTCTTCAATCCATAAGTTTTCTTGTTCCCTTTATCTCTTTACAATTTATTTATCATGCTTATGAATTTAAATATTGTTAGTTTGTTGTATTCCATTATGAATTGTGAGTAGTTGCATTAAGGACTTGAATTAGGGTAGGATTATCTTTATTGATGCAAGTTCATGAATATTTCATAAAGGGGAAGGCTTTAATTCAAGAGTTTATTGAAGTATGCATAGATTAATTGAAATCTTGTTAGTAAATGGTACGTAACATTTGTTAACTTGCCTTTGGATGATTTCATTTTATAATGGAAGTTATATGTTGAAATCAAGCTACTCTTTGCATGCACCCAATTTAATTTACGAAAGTAAAGAACATTGTGGTTTTAAATTGCTTATGTCCTCTAAGAACTAGGAATTGATATGTCACGAAAGTGGAGCAAATCTTGTTCTAATCTTTATCTTTAGTTCATGAAAATGAAATTTAGATTAAAGATTCTTTTGTGCAATTCATTGAACTCTTAAATTAATTGTTTTCCCCAAATCTTGTTATTGCATCTATAAGATAATTCCCTTAATTCGAGTCCTATCTTTAATTATCAGAGTTTATACCAATTGTAATATTGCTTTTAATTCTTGATGACCTTTATAGCTTGTTACATATCAACTCATATATGATTGCTTGGATTCTTGTTAAATTTATTCATCTTAATGCCTAAGAATTTAATTGCTATACAAGTACATGCCATAAAACCCAATCCCTTGAGAACGATATAATTAACCCACAAATTCACTACACCACTTTACACATCAACTTTTGGGGCCGTTGCCGGGGATTGGCATATCTGGTTGTATTGTATAATAATTATCTAATCTTAGCATTAAAATGAATGAATTTTGAAGGAGATCAAGTTTTGCTTTTATTGTTTAAGTGTTTTCTTAAGTTTGTTTAAATTTGGATACCTTTTGATTTATGCAAACTAGATCACAAGGTGGTCAAAACCTTTGTCCTTTAAACCAAGAACTCTCTAGAGAGTTAAGAGTGAAAGGCTCATCCAATCAGTTGAAAGAGTTTGAACCAGTGGAGATAAACATGGAGACCGGTGAATCTAGCAACCCAGGCCAAATGTCTCCGGAGGAAGTAGTTCCCGAGCAAGCCGAGTCAAGGAGCACACCGGAGGCTCAACCCAATACCTCTCAAGATCCAGTGGCACCGGTACGAATACCAATCTCTACCTCCATGGAAAATAAAGAATCATGAAGGGACAAGAACAAAAGTGAGAAGATGGATGATGATGAATTAAAGTGGAAGACAAAAGCAAAGAAGATTAGGTCCATTTTCATCATGAAGATCAGCCAATAATGGAGTCAAAAGAATGGTATTTTTAATGGTCTTGATCACAAGGACAAACCAAGGCAAAAGTGGAGCAAAATAATAATGAGCTGAAATTTACGCATAATTTGCCCACTGTTCGGTAATTCAACAATATCTCAGTCTAGGAATGTCCAAATTACGTGATTCTTGAACCATTAGAAAGAAGACTTCAAGGGCTACAACGTTTCCAGAGATACGAAATTTGTAATTCTGACCGAAAAATGGTCAAAAGCAGCCTTGAAGTCGAAGTTCCAGATTTTATCCTAATCTGACCACTGCTCGGTATTTTGGTCATATCTGATTATAGGAATATCCAAATGGGATGATTCAAATGGAATTGGAAAGAAGATTTAAAGATCTACAGCTATGATTAGGGCCATAAACTCCAGATCTGGTAGAACATGGACTCCATGTGCCTTCACAAATCATGTGCATTATACACCATGTTGTGGGCACCTCACTTTTGCAATTTGCCAACCAATACCCATCATGCTTTGCCTCCTCATGAACAAGTATAAATAGAGGTCTCCTTGCAGGAGAAAACACCATTCCTCACCAATTCCTTCTATCTCCTCTTATTCTAGCTTTCATATTTTAGTTTTAGTGTTGTGTTTTTCTTCAAGCAAGAGTGTAGGAGGAAACTCCAAGAGTTTGGTCTTCAATCCATAAGTTTTCTTGTTCCCTTTATCTCTTTACAATTTATTTATCATGCTTATGAATTTAAATATTGTTAGTTTGTTGTATTCCATTATGAATTGTGAGTAGTTGCATTAAGGACTTGAATTAGGGTAGGATTATCTTTATTGATGCGAAGTTCATGAATATTTCATAAAGGGGAAGGCTTTAATTCAAGAGTTTATTGAAGTATGCATAGATTAATTGAAATCTTGTTAGTAAATGGTACGTAACATTTGTTAACTTGCCTTTGGATGATTTCATTTTATAATGGAAGTTATATGTTGAAATCAAGCTACTCTTTGCATGCACCCAATTTAATTTACGAAAGTAAAGAACATTGTGGTTTTAAATTGCTTATGTCCTCTAAGAACTAGGAATTGATATGTCACGAAAGTGGAGCAAATCATTGTTCTAATCTTTATCTTTAGTTCATGAAAATGAAATTTAGATTAAAGATTCTTTTGTGCAATTCATTGAACTCTTAAATTAATTGTTTTCCCCAAATCTTGTTATTGCATCTATAAGATAATTCTCCTTAATTCGAGTCCTATCTTTAATTATCAGAGTTTATACCAATTGTAATATTGCTTTTAATTCTTGATGAACCTGTTATAGCTTGTTACATATCAACTCATATATGATTGCTTGGATTCTTGTTAAATTTATTCATCTTAATGCCTAAGAATTTAATTGCTATACAAGTACATGCCATAAAACCCAATCCCTTGAGAACGATATAATTAACCCACAAATTCACTACACCACTTTAAACATCAACTTTTTGGCGCCGTTGCCGGGGATTGGCATATCTGGTTGTATTGTATAATCAATTATCTAATCTTAGCATTAAAATGAATGAATTTTGAAGGAGATCAAGTTTTGCTTTTATTGTTTAAGTGTTTTCTTAAGTTTGTTTAAATTTGGATACCTTTTGATTTATGCAAACTAGATCACAAGGTGGTCAAAACCTTTGTCCTTTAAACCAAGAACTCTCTAGAGAGTTAAGGAAGTTGAAGAAAGGCTCATCCAATCAGTTGAAAGAGTTTGAACCAGTGGAGATAAACATGGAGACCGGTGAATCTAGCAACCCAGGCCAAATGTCTCCCGGAGGAAGTAGTTCCCGAGCAAGCCCGAGTCAAGGAGCACACACGGAGGCTCAACCCAATACCTCTCAAGATCCAGTGGCACCGGTACAAATACCAATCTCTACCTCCATGGAAAATCCGAATCTTAATCCTTATTTAGGAGGAGGATTAGGTTTTCAATTTCCACCGCAACTACAAGGGGCCGGGATGCAAAATTTTCCTCATCTTTTGAACCCAAATTTCTTCACAAACCCTATGTTTGACCCATACCAGAATTTCCCTCAAAGAGCCCAACCCTACTTCTACCAAAGAGCACAAAATTTTCAACCCATGGCTACTCATCTGGCTCCCCAATTTGAAGAAGAAGATTGCATTGCCTATCCCGGAATCGAGGCCAATAACTTTGAACTCAAGACTTCAATGATCAACTTGGTGCAAGCAAATCAATTTGGAGGTTTAAAGTTGGAAGATCCTATGGCGCATATCACTCATTTCGACAGAATATGCCAAACTATCAAGATGAATGGGGTGTCTATGGATGCAATCAAGCTGCGGTTGTTCCCATTTTCGTTGAGGGATCAAGCTCTGAGTTGGCTCAATTCCTTCGGGCCAAATCATTTCAACACATGGGACCAACTGTACAAATCTTTCATGCAAGAATACTATCCACCCTCCAAGGCTGCAAAATTGAAGAAGCAAATCCAGAATTTCCAGCAATTCGGAAGTGAAAATCTGTACGAGGCATGGAAGAGGTTCAAGGATCTCAGGAGGCAGTGTCCTAGGAATCTCCTNATGGGGGGAGTGTTTCTTGATATGACGCCCGATCATGGAGAGCAGCTGATAGAAAGAATCACAGCCAACACTGCGTATTGGTACAATGAAAGAGTCGAGCAACCAAAGAAAGAGAAAGCAGTAGGTATGTTTGAAGTGGATGAGAAGGTTGCCATGCAAGCCCAACTGGATTCGATCCAACACATGTTGAAAGAAATGGTGTTGAATAAGAAGGTGAATGCTCAGTCAGTCATTTCGTCATCCCAGATGCCACCCACACCACAAGCCTACTCGATGGTACAACCAACAACTCCAAGCCCACCACCATCTTCAACTATGGCTATGGTGCTCAGTTGCGCTATTTGTGGCGGTGCTCATGCTTCTCAAAGTTGTCAACTTTTTGAACTTGGCAGCCACAACTCTTATTCAACTGTAGAGCAAGTTGACATGATTGGATACCAAAGACCTCAAGGCCAAGCGCAATGGAGGAATCAAGTCAATCCTTCTTGGAGCAATCAAGGTTTTCAAGGGAGAAATCCACCTCCTGGTTTTCAAGGCAACCAAGGCTTTAGAGGTGGATATCAAGGCAACCAGCAATGGAGAGGAAATCAAGGACAAGGTACGAGCCAAGCAAATGCTCAGAATCAGCAAGGGTATTCACAAGATCCGGACATGAAAACCTTCATGAACATGATTATGACACAAATGAGTAAATTGCAAACCGAAGTTGAAGGTCTTCGAGCTCAACAACAAGGAGGAGGTGCCCAAGCTTCTACCCAACCTTCATTTAATGGTAAACTTCCAGCAAGCACTGAAAATCCTAGGAATCAAGTCAATGCTATTGTAACTAGAAGCGGGAAGTCTTTGACTGATCCACCCTCTCCA
>NC_044916.1:13194766-13200134 GCF_003576645.1 Ipomoea triloba | reverse complement strand
GTTGGTTTCCTTATGATTGTTGTTCAGTTGGTATCTAGTTTATGGATTCGTTGTATTGTACTCTCGTTATTGGATATTGGACCCTTTGGTTGAGTCTTGGTTTATGATTCGTTCAGTTTATTGTTGTTGAGTATCCATTTTGAACTATTGAACAGTTTGTTGGTGTTTATATTCTATATGGGTGTGTAAACCTATTTACAACTTATATGTATATCTATACTTCCTTGCGGGTGTGAATGGTGGTTACTTAGCAGTCTTTTGCTAATGGTTCTTTGTGTGTTTTCCAGGTTTGCCTTAAAGTCTATGCGTGAGCGCGATAGAGATACACCCGTATGAGGAGGCTTAGATAGTGGTTATGTTTTTAGATTTATGCTTTGGCCTGTGAGCCATTTGAGATTTCTTTATAAACTCTTGACTAGTGTTTGGATGTTTTGAGACTTGACTTAAGGATTATCGTTTATACAGTTCAGTTTTTATGGTTAGCCTGTGCATCTAGGCCGTGTTATCTTACCTAGATGTGGCATGATACCCCTTTAGGTTTTTAATCCTTCCGCTATGTTCTGTTGTTGGTTGAGATAGTCAGCTGTTGTGTTGAGTTTTTATCTATCTCAGCTTGTGTAAGGTTGGGGTGTCACAATTCTTGAGCCTAATTTGATTATTCTAATCAAGAGCCCAATTAATTGAATTTATTCTTGTAAGGGANTTGGGGTGTCACAGTTGGTATCAGAGCCTGTGTTGAGGTCTGAGTAGAGATCCTAGGGTTGAACTTTTGAGACTCTAGGACTTGATCAGTAGCAATTAAGGAGTTTGAGAATCCTAGGATTGTGTGAATTCTAGGATGCGCGGTGAGGACACGCCTTGTTTGTTTATATTGTTTGTGCCTTGTTAACCTCGTTGTTTGCAGCTTGCGGCTCGTCTTCCGGGTAAGTTGTTAATCGCTTTTAGTTAAGTTGCTTCGTTTTAGTTTTGCCTAGGAGCCTGCCTTAGATTAGGAATAAGTAGTTAGTTGATGCGGAACGATGGATAGCACCGTATGCGTCTAAGCAATCAGAAGATCGGGCGGCTCGTCAAAGAAGACTAATCCACTCGCAGCTTGGAGTCATCGACAGCAATCTACGTTCTTCGGGAATGGCGTCTTCACGTGTGAAGCGTCGTCGGCAAGATCTTCGTTCACCTCAAGACTTGAAGACCAAGTTCGTGCAGCTGAAGTGCGATAAGAAGACGAAGAAAGCAATAGGAGCTCGAAGACTGAAGACTCGAAGACTCTCGGCTATGAGGGATCGGCACGAGCAAATGCCGACGCGTCAAGGAAGAGTTAAAGCACGCCAAGTAGGAGCTTTCAGGTCGGCCATAAGGAGTCTTGTGCAAGCACTCTAAGGAAGGAACCTCGGTGGCAAGAAATAAATAAAGGAATAAAAAGGAAGGAACCTCGGTGGCAAGAAATAAATAAAGGAATAAACTAAGCAAGGTAGTAAACGACCGAATCAACCGCATATCAAGACCAACCGAAGTGAACCTAAAGGCTAGCTCAATCCCCGAATTTTCCAAAGTGGAGTTGGCCCGTAGTGCTAATGGAGTTCCGTAGAAGACTTAATCTACCGAGCAAGTAAGCAAAGGCGCCTTGATCGCGCTAAACACAAAGATTAAAGTTGAGAGCTGCGTTCCACTACTTTGGATGACCAACAAGAAGAACCAATGAAGAGTGGAAAAATAGGTTGATATGTGTTCGTGCTATTGACCTGCAAGAATCGCAAGAAGAACACCAAGATTTGACCGAACCACCTTACAACGAAGATTGCCAATCGAATAAATAAAGGACTTCTCGTAGAACCCTGAACGATCAAAAGAGCAAGAATTCTTAATGCTAAAGAAGATGCACGCGTTACGTCGGCTTTAGGACCTCGATGTTTCAAAGTACAAGAAAGTAAACCTGGTTTTCAAGATCACCAGTAATCATAGGCGAATCTCCTTTCAAGATCAGGCGATACCTCCCTAGTTGAACCTACCTTTTCATGAAGCTTCCTCAGGAATCCCTCGTTCTGCACCAATCAGTCTTTAGCAATCCATCGCCTTCGACTTCTCCTGGGGTGGCAAAGGTTGTGCGTGTCGTACCTTACGAAGTAGAGCTTATCCGAACTGTAGACCCACGTTGCGTAGGAAGCAAGGTCAAGATCCGTCAATCGGTCAGAGTATCATGGTCAAATCGTCAAGCTGTGGAAACCGCTTAGAGTTGAGAAACTCCTTATTCCTCTTAAATCTGAATTCCTCTTTCATCCTTGAAATCCCAATTATCCTTTTGTTGAGAAATCCCTTCTATATGTTCTAATCATTATTCACATCTCTTGTGGGAAACTAAATTCTCTTTGTTTCTTGAAACTCTAAATGCCTTCTTGTCGAAACACCCCTTCTACCTATTCTAAATCTCCTTCTCATTTTCGCTTGGAACCGAATTCCTCTTTTCCCTTGAGAAAGTGCATACCCTATCGTTAAAGAATCCTTCCTATCTTCCCAGATCTCATTGCTATCGTCCCTTGAAACCGAATTTCTCTCGTTCCCTTGGAAATTGTATATCCTTTCGTTGAGACGTCCCTTCAGTTTATCTTAAGTCTCATTCTTACCTCCTTTCAAGATTGAATTTCTTTCTTACCTTGAAGAGCTGAATACCTTATCATTGACAAACCGTTTCGGTCTTTCGAGACCTTATTCCTAATCCCTTTTGGAATCTAATTTCTTTCTTTTCCTTGAATAAGCCAAATACCCTATCGTTGGAAGACTCTTCCTATGTTTTCAATCTTGTGCTTATCTGTTCTCGAAGCCAAGTTCTGTTCATTCCTTCTCTTTTATTAAGGAACTTGACATTAAGCAATCATTCCCATTCTCTCAAACGTTGTTCTTGTTTGCTTCTTGAAAATAATTCTGTGCAAGGTGGCGACCTTATTTCCTAAGTCGTAACCTTGATAACCCTTGATTCTATTCTTAACCTACGTTGTTTTTGAATCTTGAACCATTAAGCCTTTCATTCCTTTTTTTTCCGTTGGGTCAAAATTTTCTAACCGGGCATATATATGATATATTGTTTTCTATATATATACTACCATACTAGTTTTAACTCTCTGTCCCCAAAACGATTTTCTGAGCTTCGGGGACGAAGCTCCTTTTAAGGGGGGTAGAGTGTAACACCCCGCATTTTCCCTATTAGTATTTTTAGATATAAATATTTAAAATGAGGGGTTATTTAACCTTCTGTCCCCAATACGAATTATCCTTATGGAATGGTTCTGAGTTGGACCTTTCAAGAAAATGGAGTTCGCCTAAGCTGACAAAAGGTTAAAGAAAAGAAGTGTAGCAGCTCGTTCAGTTGGGAAGATTTGGTAAATCAAGTGACCCCTCTACCCCCCTTAAAAGGAGCTTCGTCCCCGAAGCTCAGAAAATCGTTTTGGGGACAGAGAGTTAAAACTAGTATGGTAGTATATATATAGAAAACAATATATCATATATATGCCCGGTTAGAAAATTTTGACCCAACGGAAAAAAAAGGAATGAAAGGCTTAATGGTTCAAGATTCAAAAACAACGTAGGTTAAGAATAGAATCAAGGGTTATCAAGGTTACGACTTAGGAAATAAGGTCGCCACCTTGCACAGAATTATTTTCAAGAAGCAAACAAGAACAACGTTTGAGAGAATGGGAATGATTGCTTAATGTCAAGTTCCTTAATAAAAGAGAAGGAATGAACAGAACTTGGCTTCGAGAACAGATAAGCACAAGATTGAAAACATAGGAAGAGTCTTCCAACGATAGGGTATTTGGCTTATTCAAGGAAAAGAAAGAAATTAGATTCCAAAAGGGATTAGGAATAAGGTCTCGAAAGACCGAAACGGTTTGTCAATGATAAGGTATTCAGCTCTTCAAGGTAAGAAAGAAATTCAATCTTGAAAGGAGATAAGAACGAGATTTAAAATAAACTGAAAGGTTGTCTGAACGAAGGGATAGCTCTACCCCCCTTAAAAGGAGCTTCGTCCCCGAAGCTCAGAAAATCGTTTTGGGGACAGAGAGTTAAACTAGTATGGTAGTATATATATAGAAAACAATATATCATATATAATGCCCGGTTAGAAAATTTTGACCCAACGGAAAAAAAGGAATGAAAGGCTTAATGGTTCAAGATTCAAAAACAACGTAGGTTAAGAATAGAATCAAGGGTTATCAAGGTTACGACTTAGGAAATAAGGTCGCCACCTTGCACAGAATTATTTTCAAGAAGCAAACAAGAACAACGTTTGAGAGAATGGGAATGATTGCTTAATGTCAAGTTCCTTAATAAAAGAGAAGGAATGAACAGAACTTGGCTTCGAGAACAGATAAGCACAAGATTGAAAACATAGGAAGAGTCTTCCAACGATAGGGTATTTGGCTTATTCAAGGAAAAGAAAGAAATTAGATTCCAAAAGGGATTAGGAATAAGGTCTCGAAAGACCGAAACGGTTTGTCAATGATAAGGTATTCAGCTCTTCAAGGTAAGAAAGAAATTCAATCTTGAAAGGAGATAAGAACGAGATTTAAAATAAACTGAAAGGTTGTCTGAACGAAGGGATGAACAATCTTCCAAGGGAATGAGAGAAATTCGGTTTCAAGGATGATAGCAATGAGATCTGGGAAGATAGGAAGGATTCTTTAACGATAGGGTATGCACTTTCTCAAGGGAAAAGAGGAATTCGGTTCCAAGCGAAAATGAGAAGGAGATTTAGAATAGGTAGAAGGGGTGTTTCGACAAGAAGGCATTTAGAGTTTCAAGAAACAAAGAGAAATTTAGTTTCCCCAAGAGATGTATGAATAATGATTAGAACATATAGAAGGGATTTTTCAACAAAAGGTAATTGGGATTTCAAAGATGAAAGAGGAATTCAGATTTAAGAGGAATAAGGAGTTTCTCAACTCTAAGCGGTTTCCACAGCTTGACGATTTGACCTGATACTCTGACCGATTGACGGATCTTGACCTTGCTTCCTACGCAACGTGGGTCTACAGTTCGGATAAGCTCTACTTCGTAAGGTACGACACGCACAACCTTTGCCACCCCAGGAGAAGTCGAAGGCGATGGATTGCTAAAGACTGATTGGTGCAGAACGAGGGATTCTGAGGAAGCTTCATGAAAAGTAGGTTCAACTAGGGAGTATCGCCCTGATCTTGAAAGGAGATTCGCCTATGATTACTGGTGATCTTGAAAACCGGGTTTACTTTCTTGTACTTTGAAACATCGAGTCCTAAAGCCGACGTAACGCGTGCATCTTCTTTAGCATTAAGAATTCTTGCTCTTTTGATCGTTCAGGGTTCTACGAAAGTCCTTTATTTATTCGATTGGCATCTTC
>NC_044916.1:13192554-13194741 GCF_003576645.1 Ipomoea triloba | reverse complement strand
CTGTAACACCCCGCATTTTCCCTATTAGTATTTTTAAATATAAATATTTAAAATGAGGGGTTATTTATTATTAAGTAATTACTTAAATAATTATAAGTAACATTATTTCCTATGGGCTCGGGATTATACACTCTTGTATATAGTTTATTGTTATAATTAATAATAATAGTCTATAGCCCAATATCTCTATAGATATATATATATATATTTCCCACATAAACATTTTTGAGCCAACATATTTTATCTTTTCTTAAGGTTATATTATAAGCCCATAATTATGTATATATATATATATATATATGTATTATAAGCTATGGTTATTGACCCAACTTCTCTAAATAGCCCATACTATATTATTTTTGTATGGACCCAATAAACTACCCTAAGTCCAATAATTATATTATGATCACTTTGACCCAACCTTCTAATTATGATCTAGCCAAACCCAAAGAGGAAACCTAGCCCAAAAAGGAAACTTCCAAATAGGGTAACCTAAGTTTAGTCATCAGCAGCCATCCACGTTCCTTCATCTCTGTTTTCGTTAATTCTCTACACCTCTCGTCTCTCTCTTTTCGGCCGACCGCTTGCACCCACAATGAAGGTCACCGGCGAAGCGGCGTGGGAGAATCGCAGCAGCAACAGAGGGAGACGTCGGCGGTGAGCAGCTCCGGTGACGTTGACGACTCAGACTCTCCATCATCGGCGGCAACGGGCAGAACCGTACCAATGGTGGTCAGCGACGGGCTCGGCGATGGCGGTCGCTTCCTCTATTCTCCAACAGCGACGTTATAGACGGACTCCAGCGGTAGCTTGCGGTCTCCCCCGTCTTCTCGACCGTGTTGAGCGGCGGCAGCAGCGGAGTTCAGCAACGTCTCCCCGTCGACGTGAACCAACTAAGCAGAGCAACCGGTGCCTCCCCTGTTCTCGGCAATGGCGACGGCAACTGATCCATGGTGGTCTTGGCGGTAGCCGGTGGCGGTGCTAGAAGCTCCGTGAAACAGAGCCGTCCAACGAACGGAACAACAGCAACGGGCTCTCTCCTCCGCTCATGTTAACCGTAGGTGCAAGGAAGGAGGCTTGGTTCTGTAGTCTCGCAGCGTAACAGAAGAGATGGAATAGCGTGGCGGTATGGTGCTTGCGTGTGAGCCGGAGGTAGTGAGTTCGAATCCGAGGCTAGACAGTTTAAGGTAACATTTTGGTTTAATGTTAAGCTTTTAGTTTAGTGTAGTTATAATATTATATCTTAGCTTGAGTTTAGACTAGTATTGATCATATCCTTGTTTTAGTATTAGTTAGTAATTAGATTAAGTATAATTCACATGGTCATATTACATTAGCCTTGAGCATGGATTATAGGTTATAATGAACCGATTAGGAATATCAATATCGTTATTTATAGTCATAGTAATGGTATTAGGTTATATTAATCTTCAGGTTCGTGGTTATGAACCGAGCTTTGAGTTTGGTGTTGCTTTGGACCTAGCTTATGAGTAAAGTTAGTATGCTTTCGGAATTAAATACGCTTCAAAGGTAACCACTATGTCCATCAAAATCTATTTTCTACACTCTCGCTCTATATGATATTATTTGGTGATTGGAAATCCTGAATATCCTTGGTTATTAGCCTATTATTGATTTCGTTGGTTGGATTCATAGACTTGTGTCTTGATCCTTTGTTTATTGATGTATATGAGCTTTGTTGGTTTGGATTTCCATGTTATTTGGCCTCTGTTAGATGAATATTGGTGTATTGTGATATGATCTTTGTATTCTGGAGTATCTCTTTGTATTCTGAGCTGAGTCTGATTCGGTATGTGGGAATTGCTCTTGCGGGGTTCTCTAGTGGGACAATGTAACCGCTGGGGTTTTCCGTGAGAGTAAGGTGGTAGTGATTGGTGAGTGATCCGTGGTTGGTTTCCCCTTTCGTTCTAAGTTTGTTAGAGTATTCTATTGAATATGTTACCTTGATTCTGAATATTTATTCATACCTCTTAGTCCACGATATGAGTCTGTTATTTGGTTGGTTGAATCCTTGATTTTGTTATTTGGGAGTTGGTTGGTGTTCATATCTGAGATGAGCACTCTGAGTGATGGTTCTTGGGCTGAGTTGGGTATGAGTATGATGTGGTGGTTCCTTGGTATCTTTTGGAGGTTGTTGGGTGAACTAGCTGTGCTACTATTGTATGT
>NC_044916.1:13148375-13192233 GCF_003576645.1 Ipomoea triloba | reverse complement strand
CCTTGCGGGTGTGAATGGTGGTTACTTAGCAGTCTTTTGCTAATGGTTCTTTGTGTGTTTTCCAGGTTTGCCTTAAAGTCTATGCGTGAGCGCGATAGAGATACACCCGTATGAGGAGGCTTAGATAGTGGTTATGTTTTTAGATTTATGCTTTGGCCTGTGAGCCATTTGAGATTTCTTTATAAACTCTTGACTAGTGTTTGGATGTTTTGAGACTTGACTTAAGGATTATCGTTTATACAGTTCAGTTTTTATGGTTAGCCTATGCATCTAGGCCGTGTTATCTTACCTAGATGTGGCATGACGCCCTTAGGTTTTAAATTCGCTTCCGCTATGTTCTGTTGTTGGTTGAGATAGTCAGCTGTTGTGTTGAGTTTTTATCTATCTCAGCTTGTGTAAGGTTGGGGTGTCACAATTACTTTTGGGATGAGCCACTGTTGTTCAAAAGATGTGCAGATGGGATTATAAGAAGATGCATACCAGAAGAGGAATTCATAAGTGTCTTGAGCCATTGCCATTCCTCTCCTTATGGTGGACACATGAGTGCCGATCGCACAGCTCTAAAAGTCCTACAATCTGGACTATTTTGGCCTACCTTGTTTGCTACTGCAAGGGAATTTGTGAGCAAGTGCAACAATTGTCAAAGGACTGGCACTATCAATAGGAAACATGAAATGCCTCAGAAAGGTATACTCGAAGTGGAACTCTTTGATGTATGGGGAATGGACTTCATGGGTCCATTTCCAAGGTCATTTGGGAATGAGTATATCCTTGTAGCTGTGGATTATGTGTCTAAATGGGTGGAAGCTGTTGCAACCCCAAGGAATGATTCAAAGACAGTGTTGAAATTTGTTAAGAATAACATTTTTTCCAGGTTTGGAATGCCAAGAGCCTTCATCACTGACAATGGCAAGCATTTTTGTAACAAACTCTTGGAAAGGATTCTTCTCAAGTATGGCATTCATCACCGACTTTCTACGCCATACCATTCTCAAACTTGCGGACAAGTCGAGTTGGCAAATAGGGAGATCAAGTCAATCCTTGAAAAGGTAGTGAGTCCAACAAGAAAAGATTGGTCTTTAAAGCTAGATGATGCACTATGGGCTCTGAGAACTGCCTACAAGACCCCTATTGGTGTCTCACCATTCAAACTCGTCTTTGGAAAATCATGTCATTTGCTGGTTGAGTATGAACACAAGGCATATTGGGCAGTGGCAAGATTGAATCTGAATGAGGATTTGGCAAGAGAAAAGAGGTTGATGTGTTTGAATGAGCTTGAAGAATTCCGGATGGATGCCTATGAGAATGCTAGGATCTACAAAGAGAGGACCAAGTATTTTCATGATAAAAGGATTTTGAGGAGATACTTTGAACCTGGAGACCAAGTTCTACTCTACAACTCAAGACTCAAGTTGTTCCCAGGTAAATTAAAATCAAGGTGGTCAGGACCATTTCAAGTGGAAGAGCATTTTCCCTCAGGAGCAGTTGCAATTTCCAACAAGGAGGGAAAAACATTTGTGGTTAATGGGCAAAGATTGAAACTGTTTAATGAGGCATTCAAGGAGCAGGAAGCAGAGAGGAACGAGGCCAAGGCAGTTTGGGACCTCTTCCAGCCCATATATGAATAAAGAATCAGGGGTCGAGCTCACAAGCGCTTCTTGGGAGGCAACCCAAGATTTTATTTGATGTGATTTTTAATTTGTTGATTTAATTTTTCTAGTTTCAATAATGGCAGACATTGTACTATCGCTCTTTTTACAAAAGCCATTCGTTAGTGCTCAGCAAGCCCCGGAAATCGAGATTGGTGTTCAGCTCTCAGGTTAGTATGTCCTGTTCTTTATCCTTTAAAATTGTCTTTTCTTTCTTCTGATAAGAATTCTTGACTTAGCTTGTTGTTTTTCCCCAACCTCTGCTTACTTTCTCATTCTTCTTCATTGATGTGATTCCTTGCTATTTAATCTTTCTAATCAAATGACGAATCATGCTTCATCCTCTTTTTATTCTCAATTCATTTATTGTTCTGATTTTGATGATACCTCAATTTGGGATGAGATGAATCTAACTCCTCTCTATGATTTTGAGAATGAGTTTCATGAACTCAATCAACCAACTGTTAGAGCTGAGGTTGTTGCTGAAATTGAACCTTCAAGGGAGGTAGCATTTCAGAGGAAAGAAAAAGAGGAGAAAAGGATATTTTCGAAAAAGCTTAGGTGCAGGGAGTTAGGGATTTCCGAATGGCCGCAGAAAAAATTCTTAAGGTTGGAGGATAACCTGGAAATTTCTACTCCTCCTCCTTACCAGTATAACCATTCCATTACTGAGAACTCCCTCTGGGATTATCAGTATGAGGAATGCACTTTGGCTCCCGTAGGTGAAGCTTCAAGATCCTCGAGCGATGAACACATTCGCAGTTTTGGCCAAGAATTTGATTCTATCTGGAATTTCAAGGATGAGGTACCAAAAGTAAAAGAAATCAATGAGGTTGCAACTGAGGAAATTATAGAAGAAGCATCCAACCCAGTCATAACCATTGTGGATAAGAAGAGCACCTCTGAAAAATCTTGGAGCATTGAAATGATTTCAAAGTTCTTCCACTTACCAGTTGTCCAGGCGGCAAGGGAATTACACATAGGAAAAGACAAGCTGAAGAAAATATGCACCGAGTTGGGAATCAATCAATGGCCACATAGGAAATTACAGTACATGGATCGACTGTTGAGCAAGTTTAAGAAAGATTTTGACCAAGGGGAGAAGGTGATTGAGCTAGAACACGAAAGTGAGCAGATGTTAGCAAACCCCAACAATGAGTTAGGCTTAGAAACTCAAACACTGGGGGAATCTTCTTCTAAAAAGAAAAGATATCAACAATTGATAAATCTTGCTCACTCTACTTCCTTTGCCAATTCATCTCGTGTTCCGTGGGAAGATGAAATGTTTTAAACTTCACTTATTTTTAACAGGAAGGCTAAAAGATGTGTAGAACTAGTGGACTTCTCTACTCTTGTTGCTGCACGAGAATCATAAGGGAGTACAATCTTTCTCCATTTGCATTTCATATGTTTTATCAATTATATTTGGAGTTTTTTTTTTTCTTCTAGTTTTGTGTGCACTCAATCTTGTCAAATCCTATTTGCATTATACATCGAGGGCGATGTAAATTTTTAAGTGTGGGGGAGAGGACAAAAATTGAGGTAATTTTCAAAATTTTTGCTTGAATAACTCATGTGCTTTTTGTGTGAATAAATTGCTTTTCTTTGCTAGAAGTTGAGATCGCTCCCTCTTTGTTGGTTTGTGGTTTGTTTTGGTGGAACTTGTTGCAACTCAACTTGTGATTGATGAGCCAAGGGGTTACATGATTGATCTATTCTCTTGCCAATAGCCTTGTTAGCCACTTAATAATTGAATCAATTCTTGATCTAGTGTGTTGTGCACTGCTAGTGAAGGCTTATGTGAGATTCCGGTAATGGTTGTTTTGCTAGAACTTGCCTCATTACTCTCCTAGTGAAATCTAAGATTTGCATGTTTTGAAATGATTTAGGCCATTTTTGTTTAGCCCAAGCCTTTAAGCCTACCTTTTACACATGAGTTTACCCCTAGTTGTCCCCGTTGAGCCTTGTTTTTGTTCAATAAGTGCTAAGCACTTAAATCATTCATTGTGTTTGTTTTTATTGTATTAACCCTTGTCATTTAACCCTTAACCTTAGCCAAAATGTTTTCCTCCACCTCTGAGAGAATAGAGCATTTATTCTTTTTTTCATGGAAGAGATCTTTAATGAAGCTAGGTTGTTAGCAATCCTCTTGATAATTTTGTCAAAGTATGGGGGTCTTGACAATAAGTTTGTTGGTTAATTTGAAAAATCAAGAAAATGAAAAAGATGATGTTCAGAAAAACGAAAAAAAAAATATATATATATATATATAAAAAAAATGAATGACGAAAAAAAAAAGAAAAAAAAAAGAAAAAAAAAAGAGAATTGGAATAAAAGTGTGAATTTTATTTTTGAAGGTTATACTCAACCCCACTACATTAGAGTGTTGCTTGTTCTAAATTATAAATTTCTCCTTTATTCATAGTTTCCCTATCTCTTCTAGACCAAATTGTGAATAAGTGTGAAATTCTCTCTTTTGTTTATTTTCTTTACCCCTTCTTTGTTAGCCATACACCCTTAGCCCCATTATAAGCCTAATAAAAGACCTATTTGATCATTTCATGCATTTCAATGATCAATCTAGTGGGAGTAAGAAGGGCAAGCCTATGGGATCTCATTAAAAGCCAAGTTTTGCATAATCTCAACTTAGCATTTGTGCACACTAGATTCTCACGCACTTTAATGGTTTTGGTACTTGGTTATTGGCTTGGGAATGGAACTCGTGAACCAAGCTAAGGTGATTCTTGTAGTAAGTTGTTTTATAGCAAGTTGGATATGTGGTTTGATAGGTTGTGCAATGAGGGAGTTTCGACAATTTCGATGCCATGATTTGCAATTTATTGTCTGTTTTTGTTTGAGGACAAACAAAAGTTTAAGTGTGGGGGAGTTGATAAGTGCATATTTGATCATATTTAATCCCCATATTTAACCTTATTTGTCCACTAGAATGTATAAATTGTGTTCAATATAACCTTAATTTTCTTTACTTTGATTAATGTTTGCAACAATCACCTTATTTGGAATAAAGTAAAGAAAATTAGGTCATATTGCATTTAATTGGGTGATTTAGAGAAAACCTAAGTTTGATTTGTAATAATCATCTTTAATTAGTCATCCTAATGTTTTTAATTGCTTGTGGAAATATCAGGAAAATCATGAAGATGTAAAGAATCATGAAGGGACAAGAACAAAAGTGAGAAGATGGATGATTCTTGAACCATTAGAAAGAAGACTTCAAGGGCTACAACTTTTCCAGAGATACGAAATTTGTAATTCTGACCGAAAAATGGTCAAAAGCAGCCTTGAAGTCGAAGTTCCAGATTTTATCCTAATCTGACCACTGCTCGGTATTTTGGTCATATCTGATTATAGGAATATCCAAATGGGATGATTCAAATGGCATTGGAAAGAAGATTTAAAGATCTACAGCTATGATTAGGGCCATAAACTCCAGATCTGGTAGAACATGGACTCCATGTGCCTTCACAAATCATGTGCATTATACACCATGTTGTGGGCACCTCACTTTTGCAATTTGCCAACCAATACCCATCATGCTTTGCCTCCTCATGAACAAGTATAAATAGAGGTCTTCCTTGCAGGAGAAAACACCATTCCTCACCAATTCCTTCTATTCCTCTTATTCTAGCTTTCATATTTTAGTTTTAGTGTTGTGTTTTTCTTCAAGCAAGAGTGTAGGAGGAAACTCCAAGAGTTTGGTCTTCAATCCATAAGTTTTCTTGTTCCCTTTATCTCTTTACAATTTATTTATCATGCTTATGAATTTAAATATTGTTAGTTTGTTGTATTCCATTATGAATTGTGAGTAGTTGCATTAAGGACTTGAATTAGGGTAGGATTATCTTTATTGATGCGAAGTTCATGAATATTTCATAAAGGGGAAGGCTTTAATTCAAGAGTTTATTGAAGTATGCATAGATTTAATTGAAATCTTGTTAGTAAATGGTACGTAACATTTGTTAACTTGCCTTTGGATGATTTCATTTTATAATGGAAGTTATATGTTGAAATCAAGCTACTCTTTGCATGCACCCAATTTAATTTACGAAAGTAAAGAACATTGTGGTTTTAAATTGCTTATGTCCTCTAAGAACTAGGAATTGATATGTCACGAAAGTGGAGCAAATCATTGTTCTAATCTTTATCTTTAGTTCATGAAAATGAAATTTAGATTAAAGATTCTTTTGTGCAATTCATTGAACTCTTAAATTAATTGTTTTCCCCAAATCTTGTTATTGCATCTATAAGATAATTCTCCTTAATTCGAGTCCTATCTTTAATTATCAGAGTTTATACCAATTGTAATATTGCTTTTAATTCTTGATGAACCTGTTATAGCTTGTTACATATCAACTCATATATGATTGCTTGGATTCTTGTTAAATTTATTCATCTTAATGCCTAAGAATTTAATTGCTATACAAGTACATGCCATAAAACCCAATCCCTTGAGAACGATATAATTAACCCACAAATTCACTACACCACTTTACACATCACAGATCAAGCGTCTAGAATGAAGAAAAAGGTTTTTTCTAAAAAAAATACGATGACAATATGATAATTTTGTGAAAGTTCATTTTTTTTATTGGGTGCATTATTTTCCTTCTTCGAGTGCATATTTTGTCTCTTCGAATGCATAGTTTCCCTGGTAGTGCATTCTCAAAAGATGAGTGCATTATTTCCCTCTTCAAGTACATCATTTTCCTTCTTCAAGTGCATAACTTAGAACTTAATGTGCATAACTTTAGACCATTGGGTGCATAACTTTAAAATGTATAACTTTGGACCTTGGGGTGCATAGAGTTTAGCCTATGAGTGCATAAATTTTAATCATTAGGTGCATAACTTTGTTGTCTTAGTGTGCATAACTTTGAACCTGCGGCTGCATAACAATGATTCTACGGATGCATAACTTTGAACCTTCAAGTGCATAACGTTAAGCATACAAGTGCATAATTTTGAATCTTTAAGTGCATAACTTAAATATTATGATGCATAATTTAAAACTTTATGGTGCATAACTTTAAAACTATGGGATGCATAATTTTGAAACAATATTATTGTTGCCAATTTGCCATGCATGCACCAACTCTTCTTAATTAAAACTCATTTAGGCCAAAGTTTGGGCACGCTCCGTGCCTGGAACAGTTATTGGCCTAGGTCGTGCCTAGATTCGGTCTTAGGCCAATTTCGAAGCCCATGTTTTTTAGGGTAGGTTTAATCCTAGACCAGAATCCACAATGCAAGTTGAACCTTGGTCCATGGTATAACAATTGCACCTATAGGGTATGTGTATTTTTAGTGCCTCCTATCAATAATGAAATCGAAGAGATATTTTGATTATATCAACCTAGTAAAAGAGAAGGAAAATAAATGTTTATTCAGAAATTGCCTCTCATCCTCTTTTTAGGTGAATAATGAATACTCATAAAACCTCTCAATTTTCATGACCATATCATTCGTTATTACTTCCACCAGGGAAGTCACTCACTTGCCCCCAACAGGGCCCCAACATTTGCTCAACCTGTTTCCCAAACCGAGGGGGCTATTGAGTTACTTTGCATATCTATAAAAAAATTGGTATATTCCTACCATTCTCATGAAACAAGATTTATACATGTCATCATGTGTTTGTCACCTCATTTTTGTAGTTTCATTTGATGGTTGAAAATTTTGTAATCTTATTTCATGTTATTTGATATATATTATCATTTTTTTTAGTATTACTAAATTTAAATTTTAGTTTTTTAAATATAGGGACTATTTTGCTCCGGGCTATAAAATGTTTAGAGTTAAGATCATTTTGATAATAAGAAATTTGATCTGTTTTACCGAGAAGGTCTACAGTTCGAGTCCGTATAGCGCTACTTATATTTATTATAACAATAAAAAAGAAATTATAACAATAAAAAAAAAAAAGAAAAAATCATCTAAAATTTGTCTCATTTTCACTCATTATTTTTTCGTGTTAAGAACTCGCAACTGGTTGGTGTTGGTTAATCAAAATCAATTTATTCCTATGAGTTCACTCAGGGAAATCTTATAAGGCAGAACCAAAAAGAAAAAAAAGAAAAAATGGATATCAATGGACTCAGAAATAAATAAAGTATAGCTAGCCAGAAGTAAAAGAAAAAGTTCAAAATTGAATTCAACCAACATCCATGCATGAAACAGTAGTTGTTTCATGATAGTACATTAGTGCTAATATTGTAGTTTTTAAATATTTATATATTTTTTTTATAATGCATTGTCTGCATTTCACAAGATCATACTAATCAACAAGAAAAAAAATTATTTTTAATATGGACGTTCGCCCACATAGTTGCCTGGAGGGTAATAGTTGCAGGTGACAAACATCCAACCAGTTTTGCACGTAGCCCTAGCACAGCCAATACTCGTGGTGTCACGCCAAACCACCTGCGTATAATGGTGGCACTCTCCGCCGGTGCAAGAATTCGACGCCTGGTCATAGTATTTCTTCTCATCCATCCACAACTTCACGGAATCCGCCGGAGACAATTCGGCAGAAGCCATTGCGATGTTTTCTCCATATGGCCCTTGTGAGTGCTGTGCCGCACAGTCAGCAGACCTCTTGGTGGCATAGGATTCAGCGAAGTCTGCTAAGGTGGTGTTCCACTCAACCGGTGGAGCGCCGACCGTTTCTCGGGCCGCGTTATGTGCAGCAATAAACCCTTTAATGCAATCAGAATCACAGGCGACCTGTCCAAAAGATGGCTGGGCAATGGCGGCTAAGGCAATTATGGCAATAGAGACCTGCAGAAAAGAAAACTCCATTTCCTTTTTATTGTGATTTGCAGATCAGATGCAATAAAAAGGAAAAGTAAGAGGAAATGGAAAAATGTAGTCTTTCTGCAGAGATGCAATATAATGACCATTGGCATTGGGTTATAGGGTATTTATAGGAATGTATGTATCCTAAAAGAACGGATATCTTTGAATAATTTCTATGGCCTACAAATACAAGAATAATGGTGACCTCACAAATATTGATCAATGCATTTAATAAGGAAACACAAATATTTCTGGGTAGAGTATCTATAGGAAGAAAGTTAGGTAGGTAGGTTGAAAAAAATTAGTTCTGATGACAAGTAAATGTCTAGGAGGGGTGAATAAAATTTTTTTATTTTACAAAAAATACACAAAAAGTGTACAACAAAAAATCATAAACTTGCCAAATCTAATTTCAAAATCTCCATTTCCACTTGTTTTGAGATTGTATATATATATTCTAACACTATTTGCAAATAATTAATCTAATTTCAGAATCTCCATTAATCCCCTGGTAACTTTGATGCAAACAGCAAAAAAAGATAAAGATTGGAAGCTTGTCAGACAGCCAAGATACCATCCCACAGCTCCACACTACGAGGCTGGCATGGGCTGATAATCATGCTCTAGTATCCTAGCCTCAACGTAACTCATCCACCAGGTTTAATGAATACATCTTTTGAAACCTCTTTTCTTTCAAACCCTTAAGCTCTACCAACCACTTTCTTTATCAAATTAAAGCTTTTTAGTTAAGTTTGCCAAAAATTCACATCTTAGCTTCTAACAGATAATAAGCTTTATTGGCTCATCTCACTATAAGATCTATTAATTTAACTCTTTTCCATCTCTACTGTTGAAAGGTCTATTGATTTGTGAAGCTCTATCATTTTAAGTTCTTCGGGAACTAGGATCCGTTGTGATCATAAGATTTTTATTGCAATTTGATTCTATGTCATTCCCCTATTATAGGTTGTTCGGCTACATGATTGAATCCCAGTTGTTTGAAAGTTCTTCAATGATAAGTTTTTCTCGAAATGTAGTCTTCTGTTTTCCATCTTTGGTGCATGCATGTAGCCCTGGTTCTTGACATTTCTAAGTTATGTTTTGCCGTTTAATAAAACTTTTTAAGTAATAAAAAGTTACATAATATTTGGGAGAAGGCTTAGGGGTTCTTCACCAACATCATTGAAGTTAGGTTTATTTAGCGATATATTCATTTTAAAATCATTTGTATTAATGATTTTGAAGAAGTTTCCGCGAATTTGTGTAGTCACTAGTATAATAGATGGAGATGTTTATAAATTAAATTGATCCATAGAGAAGGAACTAAACATACTATTATTGTTCAGTGCGATGTACGGATACATTTTATAACAATTGTTTTTAATACTATAGTAATTAAATAAATCATTAGACAATTAAACAGTAGTTGTTTAGGGAAAAAGACATTTAAGTATCTTAACTAATTACATGATTTCACTAAATATTGGAATAAACTTAAATTACATGTTAGTTATACATTGAACACTTCATGGTACACTACATACGTTGGTAGTTGAAGTAGTCATTACATATTAATATTTTCAACCCATTTGAATTTCCCACTATGGAAGCAGCAACATACAATTGGCAATGAACAAATACTGACTTCTTAAAAGTGACCTAACATGTGTAAGTGTTTGACCTTGACTCTTGCTAATTGCCATTGCATATGACAACATTAAAGAGAATGGTCTTCTTTGAAATTTGAACATGATACACTAATTGACACTAATAAAATAATAGTATTTTATTAACACATTAATACTAATAATATTATTAACACATTTGGACAACAATACTCTTACTAATAATAATAATATTATTATTATTACTTTAAAATTTAAAAATTACAACATAATAATAATAATAATAATAATAATAATATAAGAAGGCCGGTCAACCCCTTTTCCATCTCTGTGTTCACTCTTCAAACAATCCATCCATTTCCAGCAACTTCCCCATCTCTACGCTTTCTGTTTCGCAAGTTCAAAGCATTTTAGCTCGAATAGTCCACCATATATCACAGCTCAACAATTATTCTCGTGAAGCGAAAGAATGTATGGTCGTATGTATGGCTTAATTTGATGCGAACCTGGTTGGCCCGATATTCTCTTCACACTCTAATTTAAAAAGGATTTTTTTAAGAATGATTTATTAGGTTTGGTGTGATCAATTTGTAGGTTTAATTTAGGTTGGGTAAATGGTTGTTTTTGAGTTTTGGCGGATAGCGTGTAAGACATTTCTCTAATATAAATATATTATATATTGTGGGCCTTAATAATGTGGTGCGAGTAGACTAGACCCATTTAATTTATAGGTTGGATTGGACATCATCTAGGTTTTGTCCAATGCACCATTATGCCTATATAAAGCTTGCATTGATGGGATGCAGGACAGACAATCATATAGGACCTATAGTTATGGCACTCATACTACTCAAAAGTATCGTGATCTAGGGTTCTGAGGTAAGTGTGAGACAAAACGACTAACACCCTGCAGATCTACAGTTCAAGAGGCAACACAACAAGGTATCAACTATGGCTGGAGATCAACACGACTTATGCTTCCACTACTACGAGTTAAGTTTCTCGTAGATTCATTATGTATGATTAGACTATATTTATGATCTTACATTTGGTATCAAGAGCCTTTATTAATCTCTGTCTGGTTGATTGTATTGCCTAAAAATCAACATTAATTTCATATATATTAAGTTTTGTATATGATTTTTTTGGACTGTTGAAGTTTAAGTTTTGTATATGATTTTTTTGGACTGTTGAAGTTTAATATTTGGACTGCTGAATTAATTTTGGAATTAAGAAATTCTAATTTCATTTTTTTAATCGCGAAATTATTTTTTTTCTTTTCCGGTGATCGAGTTAAAAAAAAAAATACCTTGTTTCCCTCCGTCGCCGTTGTCTATTGAGCCAAGTTTGCGAGGAAGACGGAGCATCAACGGATTTGGTCACCGGTTATCGACAGCGAGCTTCAGGCGACGACGACGCTACATGGTTTCATCGACGACACAACAGGCGAGGCTAGCCGACTACTTTGTTTTCCCCGCGACTGCTTCGTTTTTCCGGCGATGGGTTGTCACTGTTCTTCAAGCTCCAGTTGAGGTCGTGGCTGAGGGCGTTTGGCACTGTAGAGAAGCTGTTGCGGCTCCCCAGCGCCGTACCTGCTTCCTTCTCTCCTCCAGTAGATGCCAGCGGCGTTTGCTGTTGCGGCTCCTCAAGTTCTAGTCGACAACGTAACCGCTGCAACTTGGTGAACCGGCGGCTTCTCCCCTTCTTCCCTGGTTAACGACAGCGGTTGCACTAGTTTGGTGACGTTGGAAGAAGACGGAGAACGTACGTACTGGTACATTCATTACCAAAATTTGCAATTTCCTTTTTTTTCTATATTTACCATATATTTGTTTGCCTTATTTAATAACCTTGATTAATATTATAAATAATTTTTGGAAAATGGTAAATATATAGTAATATTATACATAGTGATTTTGGTAAATGGTAATTATTTGGTTTAATATTGCCATATTAATATTACCTTAATTAATATTGTATATTATTTTGACAATGGTAAATGTATGGTAATTACTTGTTTTGGAATATTAATGTCCTTTAGTTTTTCCTTCATTGTAGTATTAAATTCATAATTAAATTATTATTCAATTTTGAACAAATTATTAAGTTTTAATTTTTTTGAATTTTAATTTTAATAATGAATATTCGGTTTAAATTGTATTCAGTGTTACAATTTAAATATTTAATTGTGGAGTTTGAGTTCGTAATATGCATAATCTGAGCATGCTATACATGTTTTTTTATTGCACTGATTATATTATTTGATTGTTATAATTATGTCTTTAGAAAAGCATGTTCATTAAGATTGAATTTAAAGCCTTTTAGGACTGAATTAATTGCTTATTATGCATGATTTAGTAGCTTTTAGGTGAATTTAGTGCCTTTAAGTCAATACTTCATTCTTACTTCTTTTGGAGGATTTCAAAGCACATAAAGTACATAAAACTCTTCATAGTACTACGCTATTTAAAGCCTTATCCTTAGATGAATCTACATTTATATAGACCAACCAAACGATTTTACTTCAAATATGAGAACACATGATTTAGGGAAGTTTCTTGCGGAGGAATACTAGTTCCCTAGCCTTGGCTTTCACGCCTTGCTGGCTCAAACCACCATATTGCTACTAGTCGCCTTGCGACGCTACTCTATCTAAGGAGTTGGTTTTTAATGGAGTCTTAGCACCAACCAACTTTCCTGGGAGTATATCTAAGGATTGTGTATTATGTTTTGGTTTAATTTGTTTGATTAGGCTTTAAATACCCTTGCCATTGTGATTATGTTCAGTTTTGGTCAATTAAAGAGTAGCTAAGCATCTTAAATTTACAGAAATTACATATTAAGGATTAATCAGATTAAGTTTATGCAAGAAACCATGTAGTTAACTCTGCATTATATGACGAAATTTAACCCACATGCAATTTTGTTATATTTAAAGGGTTAATTAGGATAAAATACTAAACTATGATCATAATTTGCCCACTGGGATTATGCATCGCCATATAGCTTGGTAGTTTTGTCATTAAGGGTGGATAAACATTACCCAAACCGTACCCATTTCGTTTCCACCATTCAGTTTTGGTAATATTATGTACTTCGGTTACTCTCTCTCTCTCTATTATGTGTATTAAAAATCCTAACCAAGCCTTAAGTTAATCGCTAATTTGGACTAGTCACATATGTTATCTTTACAAATATGGAAATATTAAGAAGGTGTCTTACCATAATTTGGTTGTCATTGTTAAATATTAATGGTGGTTATAATGTTGATTATTACCATAAAATATTTTAATTAATGAAACCATTAATATTAATATGGTATTCAGTTATAAACCCTGAATTATTTCCAATTAAGTTTATATGACAATGTTTCAGTTAAATAAATATTTTGGTTATTATTATATTCTTAGCATTTTTCGGATTTTAAATTTTATTAAGTTTCAAAATTATATCCAAGAATGTTTCTATAGTTAGTGGTTTTAACTATTGTTTTTCCATATTTAGTCTCCTATTTAATGTGATAATATTATTATGGCTATTTCGTTTTGAATTATTTGCAATTTGCCATTAATGATAATAATATTATTAATTAGGTTATGGAGAATCAATTTAGTAATTTTGAAAGAAAAAAACATATTTGCTAAGGCAACTAGCTATTGCTACTAATTCCATAATTTTTTATGTTCTTTGAATTATGATTTTAGTTCGTTATTCTCATATTTGGTTAAGTATGAATAATGAATATTTAGTGTAAATTCGTACTTTATAGTTCGTTCATACTCTTTAAATTGTTTCATGAATTTGATCACATTAAGTGCATAATATTAGGATTAATTATGCAATTAGGTTTTGTGAGATTTTGATTTACAAATGACAATATATATTCTGGTTAGATATTGTTGAAATTTGTAAATTAGGTCTATTTCTCATAAATTTGATCTTTATGTATTAAAAGATTTTAATGGGCAAGTTTGAAATTTCATGAATATATTTATTACTTTACTATTCAAAAATTTGGGTCTCTTTGGTTTGGACTCATTAGAGTTTGAATATTAAGTTTATGCTTTGGAAGCTCATATTAAAAATTGTCTTAAGTTATGCGATTTGTTTAGAATATATGAGGTAAATGCCTAATTTTATGCATATTAATTTGTCCAACGTATAATATTTTGTTATGCAAAATATTTTTTTTTATTATGCCTTTAGCAATGCATAAATTTAGGATGGAATTATATTAGTTCCTAATTAAGTTGGACTTATGCATAAACTTTAGTTACGGTAGTGCCTGAATTTAAGCACATTTGGTCCATTGATTTAGTTCACCCATCTAAGCTTTAATCATAGGTGACCCATGCAATTTTGGTGTATACCCTACAATTTTAGGTTTATACCCCCAAACAGTTATACATTGAGTGCATATGAATTTGGGAGGCATACTAGTTTTATGGCTATGACTTAAGAACATCTTGTGCCACTAGTCTCCGTAAATATCATATATTTGGATTTTCCCATCACGATCTAGTATAATCTGTTTGTTAAAAGAAAATTTAATTTCATTCCTTGCCAATGTGATTTGATTTCAGTTCATTAAAGCATAGACATAGCATCTTTAATTTACTGATTTCTCTCAAGTTTGAATCACATAAAGGTTAGGCAATGAATTGATAATTGTGTAGTGATCTTATAATTTTAATTTGGTTGTGGAGTAGCCATAGCATCCTTAAGTCAGTTAAAATTATATATTGAGCGATTTATGTTGATCACATAAAGTTTTAGACATATCATTTGTGATTAATTGTATTTAATATGATGGAATTTAGCCCACAAGCAATTTCGTTATATTTGTATGATTAATTAGGATTAAATACTAGACTATGATCATAATTTAGCCCACAGGCAGTTATGTATCGGAATGTAGTTTAGTAGTTTTATCAGTTATTATGGAAACAAATAAATTTATTTAGTTAATGATTATTTGTAAATAATTTCATCTCTATCATAAAGTTTAATTTTATGATGCAAACGTTAGATCATATTTCTTAATTTACCCACAAGGATTAAGAAAAGTTTTATCATAATAGTTGTAATGAATCTCGTTGATTAAAACTTTAGCTTGCAAGCAAGTCTTATATCAATTGATTTTTCAACTCATTTGATAATTGTTTTATCATAAAATTTCAGTTGGATCTAATTGAGTAAAACTTTAGCCCACAGACAAGTTTTATGTCTCTAGATTCTTCTGTCTATTTAATAATTGAGATGAAATATTATCATAATGGGGCGTTTGGTTCACGGAATCTTGGATTATCCCAGGTGATAGGATTACCTCCAGGAAGGTAGTATGAGATTTTGGAAATGTAAGATTACCTGATGTGTTTGATTTAGATTGTGGAATATAATATTACTTTGTTTGGTTAAGGGTTATATTTTAGGTTATATGGATCAATTTATTATAATGTCTTTATATATATATATATATATATATATATATATATAGAGTCATGATCAGGTGCGGCCGTGCTCTCCCGTGTGGCCGTGCGGTTCACACCACTCAATGTTACAAAATACACCACTCAATGTTAAGAAACACACCACACAAATATACACTGTGGTGTGTTTCTTAATATTGTGGTGTGTTTCATTGTGGTGTGTTTTTCTTAATATTGAGTGGTGTATTTCGTAACATTGAGTGGTGTGTGACCACACGGCCGCACGGGAGAGCACGGCCGCACCTGAAATTATTTCTATATATATATATATATTTATTTATTTATTTATTTATTTGTTTATTTATTTATTTATTTATTTATTTATTTATTTATTTATTTATAGGTGTGTCTTTATTGTGTTTATGAAAATTAATATAATTCTAAAAACAAAATATAAAATAATTTTAGGAAAATCTTCCTAATTAATTTATAAAACTAATTATTCTAAAATATTCCAGTAAACAATTTTTGATTCCCGTGCCCACAACATAGTTTCTCTCAATTCTTTTTAATACCCATCTAAGATGTGTAGATCGTAGCAGTTCCTTTCAATTTATAGATTGAATCTTGCATAAAAGGTAACTTGCATACTATGTTTGTCACGAAATTAAATTTATATTCTATGATACAAATTGCCTGATTTTAATATTTACGAAATCCTAACTGTTTAACGCAAATGTAAATTAAAAAACACATGCATTACATTTTTGTATAAGCATTTCATACTGAGGTGTATCTTAATCCGTAGTCGGTAGTATATTTGTTGGATTCGCTAATTTAATTTCCCGTTTGCTACAAATTTAATTTGGTTCAATTTCTAGGAAGAATTGTGCAGTAAAGCTAATTTCTAGATTTCACCTAACAATTGTACCCTCTTATTGAAGCAGAGATTGGATGAAGAGCTCTCCGACAAGTGAAGGCAACCGGTTGACTCTCTGACCATTAACGACGGTAACTGTCACTAGTACAAAAATGACCATAAATATAAGACAATTTGGGTTTAAAGTTAAAACACCGGACGCGTAAAGTGACGCGGTGACATTTTTGTAATTAAAAGTTGACTAATTAATTTTTTATTTATTTTTGAGTTAATACCCAATATAGTCCTTGACTATAGTGGTTTTACTCAATTTAGTCCTTTGTACTCTATTTAGTCCTCGACTTTAATGGTTTTACACACTTTAGTCCTTTGTTAAGAATTCTGTTGGTTAGCTGTTAATAATAAGGTTAACATGGTAATTTCATTTCCTTTTTATTTTTTATCAGATCAATTATTAATTATCTTTCCTAATTTCTCTCCCTCTTCTCAGTTTTCTACCGATATAATTCCCCCTCCCCTGGGGAAAATCTCCGCCAGAACGACGAAAGTCGTGGCGCTTGGCCCGAAGTTGGCGAAGAAGAACGTTAGGGAGTACATTATCACAAACCCAATCATGTTCTCTTTATGCGTCCAGTGATCGTAAGGAATGGGTAACGCGAACATGGACATTGTTATGAAGATGAATCCCATTAATTGGATGGCGAATCGGCCGATTTTGTCAATTAGCTTCACTGTGAACCAGTACCCCGGCACGGTGCTGCAAACGGCGATCAGCGTTTGGTCTTTGGCGATCCTAAAAACTTCTTCAATGGCGTTCATCGTCTCTGGATTGGGAATTCATCCTATTGCTTTGAATATATCTTTCAGGAAAAGCTGTTGGCTGTAGAAAGCAATGTCTAGCAAGAACCATGTGTTCGTTGTTCCCAATAAATGAGCCCGTGACGCCGAAGAAATTTCCAGGAAAATAACTCGAAATCGTTGCCGGATTCCTGCGAAATCTTGTCGACTTTCTTCATCTGCTACGATTTCCACCAGCATAAATTAGTACAACTCTAAGGATGAGACTTATTGCCATTCTTGATTTGAGTAGATAAGATTTACCAATTTATCGGACTCTTATTTGAGGGAATGGGAGGGGAGAATTGTATCGATAGAGGACTGAAAAGAGGGAGAGAAGTTAGGAAAAATAATTAATAATCATCTGATAAAAAATAAAAGAAAATGAAATTACTATGTTAACCTTGTTATTAACAGTCAACTAACGAAATTCTTAACAGAGGGCTAAAGTGTGTAAAAACATTAAAGTCGAGGACTAAATAGAGTACAAAAAGTCACTTAGGACAAAATTGAGTAAAACCACTATATAGTCGATGACTATATTAGGTATTAACTCATTTATTTTTAAATGCCTGACAATCTGCATCCGAAGTATATATCCACTTTGGACACAGATTGTCGGTGGCGTTCCACCATCTGCGTCCGAAGTACCCTACTTCGGACGGAGATTGTTTTCCTTTATTTATTTTATTTTTTTTTTTTAATTTATGGTTTTAGATCCCATCATTTTCAAATTTTCATTTCTGCACCACACCATCGCCGCACGTCACAGCTTCCATCATCTTCCCACCACTCACCACAGCCTCCGCTGCCGCCCCACTGCGTTTGGCATCGGATTCGCCACTCGGCGCCGGTCTCCACTGCTCGACGCATGCCGCTGCCCGCCGTCGCCGCACGCCGCTGCCCTCCATCGCTGCCGGTCTCCACTGCTTGCCGTTGCATGCCGGTCTGCTCTCCCTCGTCCGTTGTCACATTTTTGTTAATATTATTCAAAGGTAGGCCTTATGTACGTCATTATACTGCCTTTTACTTCAAATGGATATGCTATAATTCTTACTGTTATGGGCAAACCGGTTTGGTTCATAACAAGAAGAAACAGAAGCCTTCTTGTTCCCTTTATCACTTCACTATTTTCTTAATTATTTTTAGTTTTTCAGTTTGGCTGACAAACGTACACTAAAACCTTCTTAGAGATATGTGGCATTACCTGTACATTTTCTAATTAAAAAAAAAAGTAGAATCCTGAATCGATACTTGATATCCAGCAATCAGCTTAGACAACTCCGGACGCAAATGAACTATTTTATACTTGGTTTTTTTTTTTATTATCATAAATCTTGTACTAATTTAGGTCGTATTTATTTAATAATGATCAATTTAGTCTAAGATTTGAACATGCATGGTTATATACTTCAAAATAATTTATCAAAAAATATAAGTATCACGGGTCTCCAGTCTTTTGTTCTATGTTTTGTACTAAAGGACTTCAATTTTTTAATCCATATTTACTTAATGAATTTTATTTTTCAAATTTTAAGCATTCTGTCAAATTTTAAGCTGAATTTTATTTTTCAAAATTTAAGCTTTATGTCAGATTTTGCAAAATCATGTTTATGAATTGTATTTTTCTTGTTCTTCTACTTATTGAATCCAAAACAAATTACATGAAGTGTTCAAAAATTTTCAAAAACATATTTAAAATGATTGTGAACAAGAAAATATGAAAAGTATATATATATTTGAATTTCAAAAGTGCGCGGGTACAAAATCTCTATCAATGAAATCCTCTGATTCTCCACTTAGTTGACTTGACTTGAAACTTTGGCTGAAGGGCCTCCAGAATGCGGCTTGTTCTTCAAAGAAGGGCTTTGTTGCTTGATCTTCGTTGAAGGGCCTCCGGTCTTAAATTGGCTTGATCTTCAGTCCCACTTTAGTTTCACTTGATCACTTGAATCGTTTGATCTTCAATCCACTTTTGCCGAGCTTCGGTATGTATTTCTGCAGGGCTTCTTTATTGACTTCTGAAATCTTTACTCCAGAGAGAAGTGGAGCTTCAAGTGATCATTGAGAATGAAATGAATGTCTCTATTTATAGGGGTGAGAATGTGAGACTCCCACTCCATCTAGAACTCTTTGATATTATCTCAAAATTAATAAATAAATATTTGAGATAATATAAAGAGTTATCCAAAATGTATTTAGTCACCATAATGTCTAGGTTCATGATCCTATCACAACTATAATATCTTAAATAATAATAATATATAATTTGACTAAATCTTTATCAAATAATTAAATTAAGTAGGTAAATAACATAACCCAAATTAATTTAATTAATTGATATACAGGTTCAAATAATATGCGGTCCAATATTAATAACCAATTTAATTCCATCAAAATTTCCGTGTCTACAAATTGCCACCTCGAGACTTGCTTGAATCTGTCACGTGAGAGCGCATCCAGCTTGAAAGTGCATATTCAAGGAAGTCTCGACACCATATGAAGCAGTTTATCCTCGTACTACGGAGACTGAAATGATATGAAGCAGTTTATCCTCGTACTAAGGAGATTGAAATGATTTGAAGCAGTTTATCCTCGTACTACGGAGACTGAAATGATATGAAGCAGTTTATCCTCGTACTAAGGAGATTGAAATGATTTGAAGCAGTTTATCCTCGTACTACGGAGACTGAAATGATATGAAGCAGTTTATCCTCGTACTAAGGAGATTGAAATGATTTGAAGCAGTTTATCCTCGTACTACGGAGACTGAAATGATATGAAGCAGTTTATCCTCGTACTAAGGAGATTGAAATGATTTGAAGCAGTTTATCCTCGTACTACGGAGACTGAAATGATATGAAGCAGTTTATCCTCGTACTAAGGAGATTGAAATGATTTGAAGCAGTTTATCCTCGTGCTAAAGGAGATTGAAATAATTTGAAGCAGTTTATCCTCGTGCTAAAGGAGATTGAAATGATTTGAAACAGTTTATCCTCGTGCTACAGGAGATTGAAATGATTTGAAGCAGTTTATCCTCGTGCTAAAGGAGATTGAAATGATTTGAAGCAGTTTATCCTCGTGCTAAAGGAGGATTGAAATGATTTGAAGCAGTTTATCCTCGTGCTAAAGGAGATTGAAATGATTTGAAGCAGTTTATCCTCGTGCTAAAGGAGATTGAAATGATTTGTGTTTTCAATTCATATTGAGGAAGCTTGACAAGTATTGCCTCCATCATAGATAGTGGTATAATATGATGATGCACATTCTTCTCCATCACATGGGTTGATTTGAGGAATTTTCATCTCCATTTCTTGGTTAGTTGGAGTATGGAACCACTTCGGCACATAGTCCGCCAATGTGATTGGGACTCGTACTTTCATATGGTGGTTGCAAGTTTTCCCATCAATAGGGACCTTTAACACTCTCTTCTTGACCCACATTTTCATAACTTGCTTAGGTAGTCGTGTTGCATCACAAACTTGTTGTTTAACATGCTTAGCACCAAAACGAGTACCATGTCTAGCTTTGACATCATATGACTTGACGTTAAGAGGGAGTTGACGCTTATGTCGTTTCTCATTTCCTTTCACATTGTTTCTCTTAACGAGTAGTGAAGTAGATTTATTGCATGAGATGGAAACTTGATTGGTGCTTGCTATGGAATCTGCAAGTTCAACTTTCCCCTGTTGAGCTAACTCCATTACTTTATCCTTAAAGACAAAGCAATTGTCAATTGGATGTCCGACGAGTCTATGGTACTTGCAGTAACTCGGATCATCTACCATTGATGCCTCATGTGATCGCCTCATATCTGGCAAATCAATGAGATTGTGCTTTAATAGTTCATCAAACATATGTGAGACATCAGAATCCAAGAATTGATACTGCTTGTTTTGTCTTTCCCTTAGAGAAAGCCGTCTACCACCCCGCAATGGCATAGAAGCATCCTTAAACCCACTAGCAACTTTAGTGAATATCCGAGATGGTTGAGTATTCACATACATAGCATCCATGCTTTCGTATTTCTGAAAGGGTTTGCCTCCATTTTCAACATCATGACTCTTGCCCCCATTATAGAAGCTTTGGATGAGTGTGTTTTGTCCACCATTAGCAGCTATGCTTAATTCCATATCATGGGCGTAACTAGATAATTCCTCGAAGGTCTTAGGCTTGAGCCCTTGGAGGATGTAGGAGAGCTTAAAGTGCATGCCCTGGATGCACATTTCAATCGCAGAGCTCTGTGAAATCTTTTCCTTGCAATTTAAGCACAACTCCCTCCATCTTTCAATGTAAGTAGTTGAGCATTCACCCTCCCTTTGGCGGGCGGTGGTGAGTTCTAATAAGCTGGTGGTTCTTCTCGTGCTATAGAAGCGGGTCAAGAACTCTAGCTCCATGTCATGCCAACTATCAATGCAACCGGGCTCCAAGTCAGTGTACCAATTGAATGCAGTGCCCTTCAAAGAGCGGACGAACTGCTTGACAAGAAGATCTCCATATGTCCCAGCGTCGTTACATGTTTCCACGAAGTGGGCGATGTGTTGTCTTGGATTGCCTTTCCCATCGAATTGTTGAAATGTTGGAGGTTGATAGCCAACGGGCATCTTCAAATCCTCTATCCTTTGGGTGTATGGCTTGGAGTAAGTGTATGAATGATGTCCTCCCTCGAGCTTTCCTTTGATAGCTCCCATGATGAACTCGTTAAGTCGATCTACTGGTATCATGCCCCCAGTGACTGGAATGCTCATATCCGAAGCTGGTATGTGCGACGTTGATTCATCGTGTATCGTAGTTCGCCCAATGCGAGTTGGAGACTGTGAGATGTCTTCTCCTTGAACCTCGGGTTGTTTCCCAGGAGCCTTACTAGTTTCGCCATTTCTTGTGCTCTCGACCTTTTCAACTAAGTCGTTGATTCTCTTTTCTTGGCTTTGAATGAGGTTAGTCATCCCTTCAAGAGCCTTAGTGATGCCAGCAAGTTGATCCTCTATAGATGTTGCGCTTGTTGTCATAGCAGGCATGATGGTATAGATGCGTGACCATTCTGGCGCAGCTTTCCACACGTTGGATGTCAGCGATGTTGGTAACGAGCCTCCAGTGTTAGCGTTTCCTTTTGGGGATGTTCTACTCATACTATCAGCAGCTTCTTTCAAAGATGTTGGACTCCCGCTACATGTCGCTTCTTTTGGAGATGTTGGACTCTCGCTATATGCCGCTTCTTTCGAAGATGTTGGGCTCTCGCTATATGCCGCTTCTTTCGGAGATGTTGGGCTCTCACTATCTGCCACTCCTTTTAGGGATGTTGGACTCTTGCTATTCGTCGCTCCTTTTGGGGTAGTTGACTTCCCGCTATCAACTGCTCCTCTCAAAGAAGTTGGCTTCCCACTACTGGTTGTTCCTTTTGAAGATGTCGACCTTCTGCTATCGTTTGCTCCTTCCGAAGAAGGCGACATTCCACTACCAGCTGCTTCTTTCGAAGAAGTCGACCTTTTTCTATCGTTTGCTCCTTTCGAAGAAGTCGGCATCTCGCTACTAGTTGCTCCTTTCGAAGATGGTAGATCCGCAACGTAGGTAGCCTTCCTCAGGATAGTAGGGGTTGTTTTGAATCTTTGAATCATGCGTCGAACGATGGGCTCAGATTCAGACGATCGCATTCCTAAGCTCCTTGCGTGGCTCCTGGTTAATGGTCCTTCGGTTTCTCGGCTAGCTTCGTAACTAGCTGTTGATGAAGACTTGGAACTAGCAGCTTGGGCAAAGGACTTCTTGAACACCGAGCTTCTTGACGCCATTCAGATTGCTGGTAGAGTTGCTTGTTGAGTTGATCGATAGTGAAGAGATGAGAGGTAGAGATGTCCCACTGGGTGTGCCAAAATCTGTGAACAAGAAAAAGTGAAAAGTATATATATTTGAATTTCAAAAGTGCGCGGGTACAAAATCTCTATCAATGAAATCCTCTGATTCTCCACTTAGTTGACTTGACTTGAAACTTTGGCTGAAGGGCCTCCGGAATGCGGCTTGTTCTTCAGAGAAGGGCTTTGTTGCTTGATCTTCGTTGAAGGGCCTCCGGTCTTAAATTGGCTTGATCTTCAGTCCCACTTTAGCTTGACTTGATCACTTGAATCGTTTGATCTTCAATCCACTTTTGCCGAGCTTCGGTATGTATTTCTGCAGGGCTTCTTTATTGACTTCTGAAATCTTTACTCCAGAGAGAAGTGGAGCTTCAAGTGATCATTGAGAATGAAATGAATGCCTCTATTTGTAGGGGTGAGAATGTGAGACTCCCACTCCATCTAGAACTCTTTGATATTATCTCAAAATTAATAAATAAATATTTGAGATAATATAAAGAGTTATCCAAAATGTATTTAGTCACCATAATGTCTAGGTTCATGATCCTGTCACAATTATAATATCTTAAATAATAATAATATATAATTTGACTAAATCTTTATCAAATAATTAAATTAATTAGGTAAATAACATAACCCAAATTAATTTAATTAATTGATATACAAGTTCAAATAATATGCGGTCCAATATTAATAACCAATTTAATTCCATCAAAATTTCTGTGTCTACAATGATATTTCAAGTTATATGCATATTAAGATGTGTTTAAATTTACAATGGCAAACAAAGTTATAATAGAATTGCCTTTGTCATCATCAACTTGTTTTCTCTTTGATCCTATATGTGTTCTCCCTATTGTTTAGCGTCTATAGAACATTAGAACCCTAAAGCACTGTTTTGCAGGTTTAAAATATGAATATTTACTAAGTCTTATTGAAGCACTAAATGAATTTGTAATTATTTATATCACTAAATTATGTTCGATTAATTAATTTATTAATACATTATAAAAATTGATAACTTAGAAATATTATAAAATGTATTTTAAAGTTTATTTTATTATTAATCACTAAATTGTGTTAGATTGATATATTAAGAAAAATTATAAAATACTTTAAATTTGGGTTTGGGATTTATTTTTATTGGGTTAGCTTTTAATATTGAAAATTATTAAGATGTATCCCTATCCTCAGTAATTTAGAGAAATCAAAATTCACATAGTTGTAATTATGCTAGCATTAATAGCTTGATTACTATTATACAAAATAGTTATTATATCATGATGATTTATATGTAGAATTCCTTTGAATATGGTAGGTGTATCGTCAAACCTAAAATAACTTTTTAAGTAAATTATGTTGTGCACACAATATTTTAAACTGAATTTTTATATTGTATTTAAGCCATTTAGCACATTTTCAATCTATAGATCTATTGTTGGAAGAACCAGAAAATTAAACACTTTAATTTATTTCTTAATTGAAACTCATTTAGGCCAAAGTTTGGGCACGCTCCGAGCCTAGGACAGTTATGGGCCTAGGTCGTGCCTAGATCCGGTCCTAGGCCAATTTCAAGCTGGGCCCCGGACTTTTTCTAATAAGACTAAGACGATCCCGATCCAAGCTAATCCCAGTGAAGCCCATGTCCAGTTTTTTAAGGTAGGTTTAATCCTGGACCAGAATCCACAATGCAAGGTGAACCTTGGTCCATGGTATAACAATTGCACCTATAGGGTATGTGTATTTCTAGTGCCTCCTATCAATAATGAAATCGAAGAGATATTTTGATTATATCAACCTGGTAAAAGAGAAGGAAAATAAATGTATATTCAGAAATTGGCTCTCATCCTCTTTTTAGGTTAATATTGAACACTCATAAAACCTCTCAATTTTCATGACCATATCATTGGTTATTACTTCCACCAGGGAAGTCACTCACTTGAAGAGGGCCCCAACCCTTGTTTGCTGAGCAGAGATGAGAGGAAGCAGATAGGCCGCCCTCGTGAAGCTGTACACTCCCTACGTGAAGCTGTACACTCCCTACATTGCTCAACCTGTTTCTCCAAACCGTTCTAAGGAGGGGGCTATTGAGTTACTTTGCATATCTATAAAAAAAAATTGGTATATTCCTACCATTCTCATGAAACAAGATTTATACATGTCATCATGTGTTTGTCACCTCACTTTTTGTAGTTTCATTTCATGGTTGACAATTTTGTAATCTTATTTCATGTTATTTGATATATATTATCATTTTTTTTTAGTATTACTTAATTTAAATTTTAGTTTTTTAAATATAGGGACTATTTTGGCCCGGGCTATAAAATGTTTAGAGTTAAGATCATTTTGATAATAAGCAATTTGATCTGTTTTACCGAGAAGGTCTACCGTTCGAGTCCCTATAGCCTTACTTATATTTATTATAACAATAAAAAATAAATTATAACGATAAAAAAAAAGAGAAAAAACCGTCTAAAATTTGTCTCATTTTCACTCATTATTTTTTCGTATTAAGAACTCGCAACTGGTTGGTGTTGGTTAATCAAAATCAATTTATTCCCATGAGTTCACTCAGGGAAATCTTATAAGGCAAGAACCAAAACCAAAAAAGAAAAAATGGATATCAATGGACTCAGAAAAAAATAAAGTATAGCTAGCCAGAAGTAAAAGAAAAAGTTCAAAATTGAATTCAATCAACATCCATGCATGAAATAGTAGTTGTTTCATGATAGTACATTAGTGCTAATATTTTACTTTTTAAATATTTATATATTTTTTATAATGCATTGTCTGCATTTCACAAGATCATACTAATCAACAAGAAAAAAAGTTGTTTTTAATATGGACATTCGCCCACATAGTTGCCTGGAGGGTAATAGTTGCAGGTGACAAACATCCAACCAGTTTTGCACGTAGCCCTAGCACAGCCAATACTCGTGGTGTCATGCCAAACCACTTGCGTATAATGGTGACACTCTCCGCCGGTGCAAGAATTCGACGCCTGGTCATAGTATTTCTTCTCATCCATCCACAACTTCACGGAATCCGCCGGAGACAATTCGGCAGAAGCCATTGCGATGTTTTCTCCATATGGCCCATGTGAGTGCTGCGCCGCACAGTCAGTAGACCTCTTGCTGGCATAGGATTCAGCAAAGTCTGCTAAGGTGGTGTTCCACTTAACCGGTGGAGCGCCGACCGTTTCTCGGGCCGCGTTATGTGCAACAATAAACCCTTTAATGCAATCAGAATCACAGGCGGCCTGTCCAAAAGATGGCTGGGCAATGGCGGCTAAGGCAATTATGGCAATAGAAACCTGCAGAAAAGAAAACTCCATTTCCTTTTTATTGTGATTTGCAGATCAGATGCAATAAAAAGGAAAAGTAAGAGGAAATGGAAAAATGTAGTCTTTCTGCAGAGATGCAATATAATGACCATTGGCATTGGGTTATAGGGTATTTATAGGAATGTATGTATCCTAAAAGAACGGATATCTTTGAATAATTTCTATGGCCTACAAATACAAGAGTAATGGTGACTTCACAAATATTGATCAGTGCATTTAATAAGGAAACGCAAATATTTCTGGGTAGAGTATCTATAGGAAGAAAGTTAGGTAGGTAGGTTGAAAAAAATTGGTTCTGGTGACAAGTAAATGTCTAGGGGGGGTGAATAAAATTTTTTTATTTTACAAAAAAATACAAAAAGTGTACAGCAAAAAATCATAAACTTGCCAAATCTAATTTCAAAATCTCCATTTCCACTTGATTTGAGATTGTATATATATTCTAACACGATTTGCAAATAATTAATCTAATTTCAGAATCTCCATTAATCCCTTGGTAACTTTGATGCAAACAGCAAAAAAAGATAAAGATTGGAAGCTTGTCAGACAGCCAAGATACCATCCCACAGCTCCACACTGCGAGGCTGGCATGGGCTGATAATCATGCTCTATTATCCTAGCGTCAACGTAACTCATCCACCAGGTTTAATGAATACATCTTTTGAAACCTCTTTTCTTTCAAACCCTTAAGCTCTACCAACCACTTTCTTTATCAAATTAAAGCTTTTTAGTTAAGTTTGCCAAAAATTCACATCTTAGCTTCTAACAGATAATAAGCTTTATTGGCTCATCTCACTATAAGATCTATTGATTTAACTCTTTTCCATCTATACTGTTGAAAGGTCTATTGATTTGCGAAGCTCTATCATTTTAAGTTCTTCGGGAACTAGGATCTGTTGTGATCATAAGATTTTGATTGTAATTTGATTCTATGTCATTCCCCTATTATAGGTTGTTCGGCTACATAATTGAATCCCAGTTGTTTGAAAGTTCTTCAATGATAAGTTTTTCTCGAAATGTAGTCTTCTGTTTTCCATCTTTGGTGCTTGCATGTAGCCCTGGTTCTTGACATTTCTAAGTTATGTTTTGCCATTTAATAAAACTTTTTAAGTAATAAAAAGTTACATAATATTTGGGAGAAGGCTTAGGGGTTCTTCACCAACATCATTGAAGTTAGGTTTATTTAGCGATATATTCATTTTAAAATCATCTGTATTAATGATTTTGAAGAAGTTTCCGAACTGAATTTGTGTAGTCACTAGTATAATAGATGGAGATGTTTATAAATTAAATTGATCCATAGAGAAGGAACTAAACATACTATTATTGTTCAGTGCGATGTACGGATACATTTTATAACAATTGTTTTAATACTATAGTAATTAAATAAATCATTAGACAATTAAACAGTAGTTGTTTAGGGAAAAAGACATTTAAGTATCTTAACTAATTACATGATTTCACTAAATATTGGAATATACTTAAATTACATGTTAGTTATACATTATTGAACACTTCATGGTACAATACATACATTAGTAGTTGAAGTAGTCATTACATATTAATATTTTCAACCCATTTGAATTTCTCACTGTGGAAGCAGCAACATACAATTGGCAATGAACAAATACCTGACTTCTTAAAAGTGACCCAACATGTGTAAGTATTTGACCTTGACTCTTGCTAATTGTCATTGCATATGACAACATTAAAGAGAATTGTCTTCTTTGAAATTTGAACATGATACACTAATTGACACTAATAAAATAATAGTATTTTATTAACACATTAATACTAATAATATTATTAACACATTTGGACAACAATACTCTTACTAATAATAATAATATTATTATTATTACTTTAAATATTAAAAATTACAACATAATAATAATAATAATAATATAAGAAGGCCGGTCAACGCCTTTTCCATCTCTGTGTTCACTCTTCAAACAATCCATCCATTTCCAGCAACTTCCCCATCTCTACGCTTTCTGTTTCGCAAGTTCAAAGCATTTTAGCTCGAATAGTCCACCATATATCACAGCTCAACAATTATTCTCGTGAAGCGAAAGAATGTATGGTCGTATATATGGCTTAGTTTGATGCGAACCTGGTTGGCCCGATATTCTCTTCACACTCTAATTTAAAAAGGATTTTTTAATAATGATTTATTAGGTTTGGTGTGATCGATTTATAGGTTTAATTTAGGTTGGGTAAATGGTTGTTTTTGAGTTTTGATGGATAGCGTGTAAGACATTTTTCTAATACAAATATTTTATATATTGTGGGCCTTAATAATGTGGTGCGAGTGGACTAGACCCATTTAATTTATAGGTTGGATTGGACATCGTCTAGGTTTTGTCCAATGCACCATTATGCCTATATAAAACTTGCATTGATGGGATGCAGGACAGACAATCATATAGGACCTATAGTTATGGCACTCATACTACTCAAAAAGTTCAAGCTCCAGTTGACGTCGTGGCTAAGGGCGGTTGGCGCTGTAGAGAAGCTGTTGCGGCTCCCCGGCAACTTAGCTGCTTCCTTCTCTCCTCCAGTAGATGCCAGCGGCGTTTGCTGTTGCGGCTCCTCAAGTTCTAGTCGACAACGTTACTGCTGCAACTAGGTGAGCCGGCGGCGGCTCCCCTTCTTCCCTGGTTAACGACGACGGTTGCGCTAGTTTGGTGACGTTGGAAGAAGACGGAGAACGTACGTACTGGTACATTCATTACCAAAATTTGCAATTTCCTTTTTTTGATATTTACCATATATTTGTTTGCCTTATTTAATACTTAATTACATATTAATCTTTGTACATGGTAATTATGTGGTTTAAATATTGTCATGTTAATGTAACCTTGATTAATTAACAGCTAATGTGTAGATGTACGCATGCGGTGTTGGAATTTTAGAGATTTTATATATCATTGTTTAGGATTTTTATAAATTGGGCAAATATGCTCGTTCTCTAGTAACTCAATTCTAGAAATCAATTGCTATTCTAACTCATATGTATGGAAGATATATTTTTGTGTAGATATATAGCAATTTTTCCATCTTGAAAAAATATATAATATCACCGGTTGTATTTACACATTATTGAAAACCTCTTTGTAGACAACATCGGTAGTAGCAACACAATCTAGCTTGTCCATCCTCGTCTAGAACTAATTACCACTTTCAGGCTATCAGGATGGGTGACTCGGGAGAAAGCCATGTACAATTGACCGTGATTAAAAATTGGTTTTTTCAGCAATAACCCAACGTGAGTTAGTGTTCGGCCCTGGCTTTTGTTGATAGTCATGGCATATGCAAACATCAATGGGAATAATTTATGCTGGAACTTGAAGGGCAATCTCGTATCAGAAAGAGTGAGAGACATTTGAGGTATAAGAACTTTGGTTCCTTCATGTGTCCCATTAACTATTCTTTCTTCAACAACGTGATCTAATCTTGTGATGATGAGTCGCGTACCATTATAAAGATCAAGAGAATGGTCTATCTTCCGCAATAGCATAACAGGTGCACCGACCTTTAATTAATGCCAATGAATGATTAAGAAAATCAAACAATCTCAAACTATTTAAGAATTTAGGAGTGTTTATTTCTAATAGATTTTCACCGTCTGGTTCTGCCTTACACAAAGAGTTACAACTTAAATATGTTCGTCCTTTTGCAATATTCATGTCGCACATGTACTGATTAATTTGATCAACGATATCTAAAGTTGGCGAGCGGATCACTGACCTTCCAGTTGCGACTCATCAAGAGTGCCATATCTTGAGTTTGAAATTTTAAAAAATCACTTTTAATGTAATCAAAACATTAAGTTGTGTTTTCAAAAAAAAGAAAAAGAGAAAAGCATTGAGTCATAACAATATTGACATTGAAATTTTAATTTTATAATCTACATGTATATATTATGTATTTTTTTCTATAAAATTAGTTTTGATAGTCAAACTGTAAAACATATTAATTTTACCAATCACTAAATTTCAAAATGTTTCAGATTCCTTGAATTGGTATATATAAGTAAAACTCACATCTAAAGCCTACTTTTTTTTTTGTCAATAATTCATACATATAAAGCAAGTCTTTGACTATTGTGAGAAGTTAGTAACCTTGAATCTAACATACAACATAAAGCATTGTGTGATAGTGGGTAGTAACTTTGAGGTAAGACCATTCAAGCATATAACCATGTTTCGAGCTTGTTTCTATGCTCAAAATTCAAATCATCATACTGGCATCATGCAATAAACAAAAATATATCAGAATGTATGAATCATATATCTAAATTGTTTTTTCAATATATATATATATATATATATATATATATATATATATATATATATATATATATATATCTAAACTGTTAATCCAAACTTCACTCTAGATTTCCAAATGGAGTGTATGGCTTTTTGAAATGATGCCCATCCAAACTGTTGAAATGCGATGTCCATAACCATTGATTGGCAGACTACTCATGCTTCATATTTCATCAAAGTATCCGTTTCTTATGATATTATGATTTATAACATATAAGAATTGACAAATAAACTATAGTATGAGTCTTCCTTGCATGCAACAAATATCACAAAAATTCCGTGTTCTAAAATAAGTGTATAAATGCAATATGTAGATAATTTGCATTGCATTATATATCATTAATTTAACTACTTGTCGGTTAGTTATTGCAAGATCTTGAGGTAGACTTATATTTTGATATTCAGTAAGTGTAACACCCCGACTCGGCTGTACCGAACAACCGGGGTAGTAACCGCCACACCTAGACTAAACCCAATCACATACAGATGGGGTACCGCCACACCTAGACTAAACCCAATCACATACAGATGGGGTTCCGCCACACCTAGACTAAACCCAATCACATACAGATGGGGTTCATTCTAGATGCGACTAAACCCAATCACATACAGATGGGGTTCATTCTAGATGCACAGGCTAAAGACATGGAAACTGTACTATATCATCATAACCATTGACTTAATGTGCATTTTTCATAGCCTTTATAAGGTGTAGCTAAACTAGCTACCAAAAGAACCAAGGTTTTAAAAACATCCCATCAAAGAGTTAAACTGGACCCGACTTTCTAGACATTCTAGATCTGTCATAACTACAAAAGATACATATACACAAAAGATCAGACTTGCCTCCCCACCCTAGACACTACCTAGTCTAACAAGTGGTACACCGGGCCAGTGTAGGTTCCCCAAACGACATGCCACTCACCCTCAAACCAGGTGATGTGGTCTAGAAACTTGCAAGTATTGATATACATCATCCATTCCTCGTGATAGTCTGGGGGACTCGGATCCCACGGGTAAGGATAGTGGACAACGAACTCGAGAGGATCGCTATCGGGTAGGACCTCTATGGGATAAAACCCATAACTAGCCTGGATGACGTCAAAAGGACACAACGGTTTGACAGGAGCCGGAGACCAAACCGGTACCGCTGGTGAGACAGCAGTGGGAACATGATCGGGAATACAAGTCAGCACAGGAGGATCTGGTGCATAGCCGGGTGCGTACGGGTCACCATCAAGTATGTACTGGGCGTAATCATCGTAATCTAGGACCGGGAACTCGAACTCTGATGGATCGGAGTCCGCTAGGCTGTATGAGCCCACACTAAATTCCATCTGATAAAGGACACAATGAAGTGTAGTTAGCACGACGGCTAAGTAAGGAAAATCCATTGTCACTCGAAAGCAAACAAAGGTTTCAAAAACAACATAATACTCAGAAAACGGTAAACTTTACCCAACAGTTGCGATCTACCTGCAATCAGATTGACAACAAAAGACAGTATAGTCTAGTATATGAGTGACATCAGCATATAATACTTTCATCTCCAAGAATTCCATCATTTGATTCAAAATAGAGGGTTCAACAACACACACTTTACTGATCAAAAATTCGCGACATTGCATTCTTCAATCTAGTTACGGAGTAACTAGATTTTACATAGTTAGTAAAATTACTTAGTTTCTCTCTGGATAAGTGTAGGGTGGTTTTAGAATGTTTCAAGAACCTCGGGCCACGACACTTATGCCTCCCGCAGGTCAAACATCCCAATAACTTCGGGGCCCCGGCTCACAAGCCCGTGCCCGCGTCCGGCCTCTCGGCCGTGACGCCGAAACTCCTGGGCGTCGATGGACGCGCGTCCAAGGCCGCGTCCACTCGATTCTGCCCACCTCGGGCAGAAAAACGGGGTTGTAACGTCCCGATTTTNCATTATATATCATTAATTTAACTACTTGTCGGTTAGTTATTGCAAGATCTTGAGGTAGACTTATATTTTGATATTCAGTAAGTGTAACACCCCGACTCGGCTGTACCGAACAACCGGGGTAGTAACCGCCACACCTAGACTAAACCCAATCACATACAGATGGGGTTCATTCTAGATGCACAGGCTAAAGACATGGAAACTGTACTATATCATCATAACCATTGACTTAATGTGCATTTTTCATAGCCTTTATAAGGTGTAGCTAAACTAGCTACCAAAAGAACCAAGGTTTTAAAAACATCCCATCAAAGAGTTAAACTGGACCCGACTTTCTAGACATTCTAGATCTGTCATAACTACAAAAGATACATATACACAAAAGATCAGACTTGCCTCCCCACCCTAGACACTACCTAGTCTAACAAGTGGTACACCGGGCCAGTGTAGGTTCCCCAAACGACATGCCACTCACCCTCAAACCAGGTGATGTGGTCTAGAAACTTGCAAGTATTGATATACATCATCCATTCCTCGTGATAGTCTGGGGGACTCGGATCCCACGGGTAAGGATAGTGGACAACGAACTCGAGAGGATCGCTATCGGGTAGGACCTCTATGGGATAAAACCCATAACTAGCCTGGATGACGTCAAAAGGACACAACGGTTTGACAGGAGCCGGAGACCAAACCGGTACCGCTGGTGAGACAGCAGTGGGAACATGATCGGGAATACAAGTCAGCACAGGAGGATCTGGTGCATAGCCGGGTGCGTACGGGTCACCATCAAGTATGTACTGGGCGTAATCATCGTAATCTAGGACCGGGAACTCGAACTCTGATGGATCGGAGTCCGCTAGGCTGTATGAGCCCACACTAAATTCCATCTGATAAAGGACACAATGAAGTGTAGTTAGCACGACGGCTAAGTAAGGAAAATCCATTGTCACTCGAAAGCAAACAAAGGTTTCAAAAACAACATAATACTCAGAAAACGGTAAACTTTACCCAACAGTTGCGATCTACCTGCAATCAGATTGACAACAAAAGACAGTATAGTCTAGTATATGAGTGACATCAGCATATAATACTTTCATCTCCAAGAATTCCATCATTTGATTCAAAATAGAGGGTTCAACAACACACACTTTACTGATCAAAAATTCGCGACATTGCATTCTTCAATCTAGTTACGGAGTAACTAGATTTTACATAGTTAGTAAAATTACTTAGTTTCTCTCTGGATAAGTGTAGGGTGGTTTTAGAATGTTTCAAGAACCTCGGGCCACGACACTTATGCCTCCCGCAGGTCAAACATCCCAATAACTTCGGGGCCCCGGCTCACAAGCCCGTGCCCGCGTCCGGCCTCTCGGCCGTGACGCCGAAACTCCTGGGCGTCGATGGACGCGCGTCCAAGGCCGCGTCCACTCGATTCTGCCCACCTCGGGCAGAAAAACGGGGTTGTAACGTCCCGATTTTNGGGTTGTAACGTCCCGATTTTCGACTATTTTCACAAGTATAAGCCTACAAGGACGTAAACACAGCATATTCATGCATAAATCAACTATGAACATGCTTACAAAAATTACAAAATAATCAAGATGTAGTCTTTTGAGCCAACTTGTAGATCCATAAACTTAACACGTAATTTTTAAATAAATCCTAGTCACATAATTTACTAGCATTTGATCACCTTCAAGTGACTACACCAACTTAAGGGATTCCTTACCTTTCAAGAAGATTTTAGAACCGTAGAAAGTTGATGACTTCCTCCTTCAAACCTTTCACCAAAGATCCTAAACAAAATCACCATAATAACAACATTTTCATGAACTTTTAGTTTAAACTTAATTTCTAGGAAGGATTTAACCGAACAAAACCAAGGTTTTTACCTATAATAGAACACTTGAGTTGGAGAGATAGTTAGGGAGTCCTTGGATCACAATGTAGAAGACTAAGATTTTCCTTCCTCTTTCTTTCCTTCTAATTCGAAAATGGGAGATGAGAGAGATGATGATGGAAAGTTTGGCTTGAAGCTTAAGAAACAAGTATATCATTCCCATACCTCTTATGACAAACATTAATTAAATCACCATGTGGTAATAAGGGTGCCACTTGTCAACTCCCTATGGTAAATCTTGAAGAGTAGAACTTATTTTGCCAGTTTGGGGTTAAATCAGATAAAAGTGCGGAGGATTATAACTTAATTCGGAAAAATTCTAGCACCAAAATTATTCTAAAAATAATCCCGTCAATAACCACTAAGATCGGGAATTTTTCGGTATCTCGCGAAATACAGGTACGGAGGTCCGTAACAATTTCACCCTTACAGTCCATTTAAATTTCTCTTGAACTAAGTAGAAAGTTCAGGCTTAATCGCATCATACTTAGTAATCCATTTTCTAAGAGAAATTCGAACTGTATATGCATCCTTTAAAATTTTACGGTTTGTGACCGGTATGTAGATCGCAGCTTATTAATAACTTATTCTAAAAAAAAAATTCTTTGGATGTAACCCCTCGTCTTTTCGAATAAGATTAAGGTTCGAGAAATATGTCTTTAAGCTATGACATTCCTGAGATGAGTGACCGATGCGTCAAAAGGATTTTTATAAGGAAATATAGTTATTATTAAGCTGCGATCGTACGTCCCGGTCACGAACCGTAAAATTTTTAAGAACTAGTATTTGGACTTGTTTGTCCTAGGAAATGGATTTCTAGACACCATACTATTATTCTTGAATTTCCTATTTAATTAGATTAGCCCATAGCAGCGAAAATTTATTTTGATCGTACATCGCTAAATTTCGCGGTGTACCGAACCTAGCCCAATTTCGAGGGTTAGTCTGGAATAAATTTTTAGTTTCGGAAATTATTCTATCTGGATTATTTTCCACCGAAACTTTATCTGTTTGGACCCCAACTGATAAGTTGTGGAGATATTTTATTATTTTATTATTTTTTTTTCTTAATCTTATCCCATAAGCCATCAAGTGTGATCAAAATATAAAAGCCAATTTATTCCATTTCCCTTGTGTTTTGCCGAAATGAGAGAGAGAAAGGGAGAGAGGGATTCTTCATCTTCTTCCTCCTTGAAGCTTCAAATTCCATAGCCAAAATCCTTCTCAAGTCTCAATTTTATTCGGTAAATCTTCGTTTTTATTCGGTAAATAGTTCTATTTTCCTTCCTAGAGCATGAATTTGAGAGTAATTTCTTGAAATCTCTTGTTATGGTGTTGATTGTGATCTTAGGATTTCAAGAAGAATTTGGGGGAAATCACTCAAAGACTCTTTCTAAGGATTTTAGTAGCTAATTGAGGTAAGGAATTCCCTTAAGTTGGAATTAGTCACTTGAATTTGGATAATTGATTTTGGTTGAAATATGGTGTTTTTTGAGCTTTGGAAATATTTTTATACATGTTCATAGCTTGGATATGCATGTATATGTTATATTTATGTTCATATGAGCTTATACTTGTGAGAATAGTGAAAGGAAATCAGGGTAGATTCTGGCAGTAACTTCCGAGATTTATTGGGAAAAATTGGTAAGGTATTTTGATCCTATTTGTTTTAGACATGTAGTTCTATAAGTGTAGAACCCGCATATAAAATTTCATAATGATCGGAGTAGTATAAGTATGGTTTTCGAATTTTTCTCCAAAACTGGTCCAGAGAGAGAAAAATTCCGGACAGCACACTGCCAAGGGCAAAGATGGAATTTTCTGTGTTTATTCGCGGACCAAAATGACCAAAACTTTTTATGGACATCAAGTACTATAAGTTGGGATTCTACCATAAAAATTTCAAGTGAAAAAGAGTTCGGGAACTATTTTTACCGGCTCAATCTTTCGGACTGCGCCAAGCTGAATTTTCTGAATTATGCTTAGTATGATTATGGATGTGTTAATGATAATTGTGAGGTAGTTAGTGAGTTAATGGTGATAAAGTTAGGTAAAGATATTATTATGATGTGTATTGAGGAAATTGTCATATGGAAATGTTGAGATAAAGGTTGTATATGGTGAATCTTGAGAAAGTAGTTGTTGGATGTTTTTGGGTTATGGTTAGGCAATGACCTTACCTATTAGAATTTATATATATTTGGATGTACGATATCCTCAAGTTATGATCTAATGGTGTTGATCATAGTGGAAGTTGTTGAGGATGATAGTTAAGGATGTTGGTTGATTTTAAGTGTGAGATGGACATATGAAGTGTATCCAAAAATGTTTATGAAAACTTACGTTGAAAAACGTATGCTATTTTGATATAAAGGTTGTCAAAACCTTATTGTTTGAGAAAATGATGTTTGAAAATCCTTCAGGGGCTAAAGAGGTAGCCGATTTCAAATATTGGACTCATTGGTGAAATATGTCCAAAAGAAATGATTTGAGTAAGAAAAATTGAAGGAAGAATCATGTTTTCAAAACCGTAGTTTCTAAAGTAAGTTGAGGAGAACCTTGATTGACCCACGGGTGGCTTTAAGTGCCCTTGCCCAGTGGTCGTTATATTATATTGTTAGAGCGAAGTCTATTCGCCGTTTTGTCGTCATGTTGGGATAAGGAGAGGTGCCCACGGGAAGGCTTGAGTGTCACGGCCCGGGGTTGGGATAAGGGAGGAACCTACGGGAGGGCTGGAGTGCCATGGCCCGAGGTTGTAGGCCTCACTCTTACTATATGAAACTAAGGAAGTTTAAAAAATGAGTAAAGAGTTACTCTGTAACGTCTTTGAGAAAGAAATGATTTTGTCTTACGAGACGAGTGGATTTTGATTCACTGAACGATATACTATTTTCCAAATGATTATGTCTTCAAACCTTTGTCTACTTTTGAGTGACATCGGATTTCCTTACTTAGCCGTCGCGCTAACTGCACTTCAATGTGTTTCTTATCAGTTGCAGATTAGTGTGGGCCCCTGTAGCCGATGAGCTCGGAATAGAAGGGAAGTACAGGTTGAGGTCTACTCTTTGATGTAGACAGGGATTGTTATTAATGTTGTAAGTTTAGCCTGTGCACTTAGAGTGGAGTTTGTCAAAGAGGTGATAGAATTCACTCTAGGTGTGGCGGTAGCACCCGGTTTTCTGTTGATATGATGTAAGCTTCCGCAGCGTTTTATTACGGATTTCGTGATAAGTGTAAGTCTTGAGAACTGGGGTGTTACATTGGAGTACTGAGAGATCTTCACATAAATGTCATAGCTTAAAAAATAATATTTTCGAACCCTAACTTTGTCGGAAAAGCGAGGGGTTACAATCTTCCCTCGTTAAAATAGTTTCGTCTTCGAAACTTCCTTTTCGGCGTCCACGGATTCCAAGTAGATTACTACCCACCTTCTTTAACCTCAAACGAATTTCTAGCATGCCTAGTCCTAACACATATTTTGTTTAGGCACATAAAAGTTAGATTGGTTCCACGCACCTGAGTTAAATAATTCCGGATAACGTCCCATCATAACTCTTTCTAACTCCCACGTAGCTTCCTCGGGACTGTGGTTCGACCATTGGACTTTGATCATTTTAACTGATTTCCTCCTCGTATCTCGTGTTTTTGAGTCCAAGATTCGAATTGGTCTTTCCTCGTATGTCAACGAATCATCCATCTCTAGTTCCTCCGGTTCTAATACATGGGATGCGTCAGGTACATACCGTTTAAGTTGAGAAACGTGAAATACGTTATGTACTTTATCAAGCTCAATCGGTAGGGCTAGTCGATAGGCTAAATTCCCTATCCTTTCCAAAATTTCGTAAGGTCCTATATAACGAGGACTCAACTTTCCTTTCCTCCCAAACCTCCTGACTCCTCTAGTGGGCGAGACTTTCAGTAATACTTTCTCCCCAACCCGATATTCGGTGAATTGTCGCTTCAAATCGGCGTACGACTTTTGTCGATCCTGCGCGACTTTCATCCTCCCTTGAATTATCTTGATTGCCTCAATAGTCTCTTGGAGATACTGAGGTCCAAGTGTAACGATATCACTTTTGTCGCCCCAACACAGAGGGCTTCGACATTTCCGCCCATATAATGCCTCATAAGGTGCCATTCCTATACTCGCATGGTGGCTGTTGTTATAGGAAAATTCTATCAAATCCAACTGTTCGTCCCATGAACCCTGGAAATCGAGCACACAACCTCTGAGCATATCTTCCAACGTTTGGATTGTTCGCTCCGTTTGACTATCAGTGGCAGGGTGAAAAGCCGTACTTAGTTTGAGTTGAGTGCCCATTGCCCTTTGTAACGCTCCCCAAAAACGCGATAGAAATCGTGAGTCCATGGTTTGTCTTTCGGCTCAAAGCATCAGCCACTTTGTTTGCCTTGCCCTCGTGATACTGAATTTCCAAGTCATAGTCTTTGATCAATTCTAGCCATCTCCTTTGTCTAAAATTGAGATCCCTCTGAGTGAAGATATACTTTAAACTCTTGTGATCTGTATAAATTTTGCATGAGATTCCATAGAGATAGTGTTGCCAAATTTTGAGAGCAAATACCACTGCTGCAAGTTCCAAGTCATGTGTCGGGTAGTTAGCTTCATGAGTTTTCAATTGTCGAGAAGCATACGCTATTACCCTTCCATTTTTCATGAGGACACATCCTAGTCCTTTGTGAGACGCATCAGTATACAACTCATAACCTTCCGTTCCAACAGGTAGAGTTAACACTGGAGCGGTGGTCAATCTCTTCTTAAGCTCCTGGAACGCCTGCTCACATTCTTCGTCCCAACTATACTTGGTCGTCTTTTTGAGCAAGTTCGTTAGTGGTTTTGCTATCTTCGAGAAGTCTTGAACAAACCTTCGGTAATAACCCACCAAACCTAAGAAACCGCGGATTTCTGTAACTGATTTGGGCACTTCCCATTCGATTACCGCTCGTATCTTGGCTGGATCCACCCGTATTCCTTCCTTGGTGATCACATGACCAAGAAATGCGACTTCTCTTTTCCAAAATTCGCACTTTGAAAGCTTTGCGAAAAGTTTCTTTTCCCTCAGTGTCTGTAACACTATCCTGAGATGTTCCTCGTGTTCCTCCGATGTTTTAGAGTAGACCAAGATGTCATCTATGAAGGCAACGACGAATTTGTCCAGGTATGGAAGGAAAATTCGGTTCATCAAGTCCATAAAGGTTCCTGGGGCGTTTGTCACTCCGAATGGCATGACTGTGAACTCGTAGTGTCCGTACCTCGTTCGAAACGCCGTTTTAGGCACATCTTCTTTCGCTACTCGAACTTGGTGATACCCTGACCCTAAGTCAATCTTCGAGAATACACCCGCTCCTTTCAACTGATCAAATAGATCATCGATCCTGGGCAACGGGTATTTGTTCTTCACTATGACTCGATTGAGTTCCCTATAGTCAATGCAAAATCTAAGACTCCCATCTTTCTTCTTTACGAACAACACTGGTGCGCCCCAGGGTGATACGCTTGGTCTAATAAATCCCTTTTCCAACAACTCTGCCAATTGCGCCTTCAGCTCCTCCATCTCTTTGGGTGCCATCCGATAAGGCGCTTTTGAGATAGGTGAGGTTCCTGGTACAAGATCGATGGTGAATTCCACTTCCATTTCTGGTGGCATTTCAGTGAGATCGTCGGGGAATACGTCAGGAAATTCACGTACAATTGGAGTTCGGTCCATCTCGATTTCTTCTACTTCGGCATCTTGCACCAAGTAGAGATACGCTTCGCATCCCTGAGGAACGCACTTCTTTAATTTCTGCATCGTCAACAACCTTGACTCGGGTTGCTTGCCAATCCCTCGGTAGGATATTCTCCTTCCCTTGGGTCCTTGTAGGACAACCTTTCGCTCATTACACACGATCTGAGCTTTGTACCTATCCAACCAATCCATCCCGAGTACGACATCGATGCCTTCAAGTTCAAAACGAATTAGGTTTCCGGGGCAGTTAAACCCCGCTATCTCTATAGCAACGTCGTCATAGTCCTCCTTACAGGATACTACTACTCCCGAAGCCATTGTGACATTTAGATCTAACTTAGCAGTAAGCCTTAACTTTAGTTTATCAGCGAACGCAGAGGATATAAATGAATTGGTAGTCCTCGTATCAAATAGAACTAATCCAAGTACTGAGTTTATGGGGAAAGTACCCGTTACGGCGTCACTAGCCTGAGCCTAAGCGCTATTGACGACGTAAATCCTGCCTTGTCTCTCTCCACTGCTTTCTCCCATCACCTGCTTTCCCTTGTGATTGGAACCAGGCGTGGCGTTCGCTGGTCTTCCTGAATTTACAGATTGGGAGTTGGTCCTCCTGTCTTCTGCTCCTGCGGAATTCCAGCCGGCATTCCCATTGAATCTCCTTCCCTGATTCACATTCTGCAGAGGCTTTTGGGGACTGTCTTCTTGACTTTGGCACTGAAAAGATTTGTGCCCTAGGAGACCACACCTATAACATTTGATCTTCATCCCTTGACAGTTTACTCCGGGGTGATTCCTCCCACATCTTGGGCAAGCAGGACGGTTCCCCTGATTGACCCCTTCTCTTCCTCGCACTGGGTTGAAGCTGCCTTGGTTGGCCTTCTTGTTTCCTGCTGGAAACTTCCGAGACTTGTCTTCAGCTTTCCTCTTGCTTCGGCCGTAGACTTCCTGTTGGTCCAGGTATACTTGATAATGATCCGAGGCTCTATCATACGCCTCTTTCAAGGTAGAGCACATGAAAGGTGCAATCATTCCCCTTATACTCCAGTCCAACCCCCGAACGAATCTTCTCGCCTTACTCGCCTCATCCGGTACGATCTCTTGAGCAAATCGCATCAGCTCAACGTACTGATCATAGTATTCCTGGAAAGTCGCTCCCTTCTATTTCAATCGCAGAAACTCCTCGCACTTAATCCCTTTGATACTCTCGGTGTAGAATTGTTCCCTTAATTCCACCTTGAATTCTTCCCAACCAAATGCTGGGTCTTGCAGGAGATTAGGTCCGACCGTCGCTCACCAATTGTCTGCGGCTTTCGTCAGGTAATAGACTGCAGAGGATACTCGTTGATTCGCAGGACAATTCACTGCGTTGAGCAACTTGTCGAACGTTCGGATCCACTCCTCTAAAATTACTGGATCCTTTTCACCTGCGTAGTATGGTGGTTGTCGGTTGGCGATTGCCTTAGCGAAATCCACTCTCGGCTGTCCCTGGTTTTGGTTTTGGCCTTGCTGAGCTAGCATAAACTCATCCATTCTCTCCATTGCTTGAACCTTTCGATCTATCGCAGAGAGGTTATTGTCGTTACCCGCAGGCGCATTCCGTCTCGGCGACATCCTTGCTGGACGATAATCCCAAGTTAGTACTCGAGGTATAAAAGTCCTCTCGGAATTAGCTAGTTAGGCAGTTAGTATAGCACCTACTCAAGTCCTATACAGTCCTTCCTAACATTCACCCTTATCACACCCTCTAAGCAAGGGTCTCAACATAGTATAATGGTAATCAACGCATTACGCTAGCATGCTTACTCACAACAGCTTAAGCAAACACATGCAAGAAAACACAGATATTGATCGTGAGATTCTGTGGAGTAAAAAGTGAAATACCCCTTTCTTATGCCACCCGGCCTCCATTCCAGCTCTGCTCTGAACTTGTACTCGTCAAACTGTAACCATAACTTAGATTAGCCTTAACGAACCTAAGCTGACTTCTAAACTTGGTTAACTCGAAACTAGAGCTGACTCGAAAAAAGTTTGACTTAGGATTCTGACTCGAAACAGGGCTCTGATACCAACTTGTAACACCCCGACTCGGCTGTACCGAACAACCGGGGTAGTTACCGCCACACCTAGACTAAACCCAATCACATATAGATGGGGTTCATTCTAGATGCACAGGCTAAAGACATGGAAACTGTACTATATCATCATAACCATTGACTTAATGTGCATTTTCATAGCCTTTACAAATAGTTACCAAAAGAACCAAGGTTTTAAAAACAGCCCATCAAAGAGTTAAACTGGACTCGACTTTGCTAGACATTCTAGATCTGTCATAACTACTAAAGATATATATACACAAAAAATCAGACTTGCCTCCCCACCCTAGACACTACCTAGTCTAACGAGTGGTACACCCTCCCCACCCTAGACACTACCTAGTCTAACGAGTGGTACACCGGGCCAGTGTAGGTGCCCCAAACGACATGCCACTCACACACCGGGCCAGTGTAGGTGCCCCAAACGACATGCCACTCACCCTCAAACCAGGTGATGTGGTCCAGAAACTTGCAAGTATTGATATACATCATCCATTCCTCGTGACTGTGACACCCCAACCTCACACAGGCTGAGATAGATAAAACTTAGCACAACAGCTGCCTATCTCAACCAAAACCAAACGTAGCGGAAGCGAATTTAAAACTTAAGGGCGTCATGCCACATCTAGGTATAAGCACAGCCTAGATGCACAGGCTAAACATAAAGATAAACTAAGCTGTCATATAAATAATCCAGAATAAATCCTCAAACATAATCCATAATTATCCAAAAAACCCAAAAGACTAATCAAGAGTATATTATAATAATATCTCAAGGCACACAGGCCCAACAACTCAAAGTCTAACATCATAACTAAGTCTACGCATCCTCAGATAGAGAAACTCTAGCGCGCTCTCGCATAGACTACTCCAAACCTGGAAAACACGCAAAGAACCATTAGCAAAAGAATGCTAAGCAACCACCATTCACACCCGCAAGGAGATATAGATATACATAAGCTTATAAATAGGTTTACACACCCATATAGAATATAAACACCAACAGACTGTTCGATAGTTCAAAACGGATACTCAACAATAATAAGCTGAACGAAGCATAACCAAAACTCATTCGAATAAAGCCAAAGCACAACGATGAAAGCATAAGACAACAACGAGTCATAACCAAGATACCAACTGAACACGAGTATAAGGAACAATCAATCATAATCGAGAACAACAAGATATCAACTGAGTAAACAAGGACTCACAACTAAAGAACCGAAAGAAAATCCCAACACCAACTACCAAACCTCACACCAATCCTCACACCGAACCCAACCCCAAATCAGGAGCCAAGTATACAGGGGTAAAAACCCAATCACAGGGACCGAAGTCCAATCACAGGGGTGAATCGACCCAATCACGGGGGTAATGAACCCAATCACGGGGTAATGAACCCAATCACAGGGACCGTAGTCCAATCACAGGGACC
>NC_044916.1:13130957-13147752 GCF_003576645.1 Ipomoea triloba | reverse complement strand
TAGCTTTCTCCAACTCCAACAAGCCCTAAGCAAGATCACAAAGCCCCACCTTCACCTTGATCATCTTTTACCCAAAGAACCCCAAAAGAACATTATAAGAATATGCTTAAAAGACTATCAAAAACACAAAATACAAGATGGATTCTTAGCTAGATGAACTTACCCACTCCTAAGCAAACATAAAAGAGCAATCTTTACTTGAAAACTTGTAGGGAAATGGAGATCAAATTTTGGTGCAAGAGGAATGGAAAATGGCGTGTAAGTGATAGGGAGGGAGGAAGAGGAGTGAAAACTTTTAGGGGTTTTGATCTTCTAAATTATATACTAAGAATACATACAATATTTAGGGTGTAAGACTTTAATATGAGTTGGGCTTAAGTATATAATATGATGGCTACAAGAATTAATTATATATATACAAGACTAGCAAATTGGGCTAATGAATTCACCCCTTATAATTAATATAGGAATTAGAATCAAGGAAGCCCATAGAAATGTCTTAGGAACATTATATAATATAAGATCAATAAGTTGGGCTTGTAGGAATATTTAATTACAACTATTGTAAGGATCCAAATTGAATAAAAATCCCTTACAAGAATAATTCAATTAATTGGGCTCTTGATTAGAATAATTGAATTAGGCTCATGAATGTATATATATAAGTGTACATATATATTAAATTGAAAGAATTAGCCCAATTAGAATAATTAAATTGCCCAAGGAATTAATTAACGAACGAAAGGCTTGAACGAAATCACGGGGTGTTACACTCTACCCCCCTTAAAAGGAGCTTCGTCCCCGAAGCTCAAAGCTAACGGGAACTTGAAACGACACGATTCAAAGGAAACGAAGATTCAACGGAAGATTCGAAAAGAACGATTGCTCAACAACTCCTAAACTCGCAAACACACTAACATGCAACTAAACTCAAGAACATACTAACACTTCTAACAATCTAAACTCATAACTTACCCAACCCAAACTAGCATGCAAGAACATAACTAAACAACTTACCTAGAGCAAACAAAGCCGGGTAGCGCCGCCTCATATCGTCCTCCATCTCCCAAGTTGCCTCCTCGACTCCATGGTTGGACCAAAGCACCTTCACTAGCTTGATTGCCTTGCGCCGGGTCTCGCGCGTCTTGGAGTCCAAGATCCTCACGGGCTTCTCTTCATAAGACAGCGCCTCGTCCAACTCTAACGTGTCGGGAGCTAACACATGCGAGGCGTCGTGCACGTACTTCTTCAACTGGGAGACATGAAACACGTTGTGCACTCGATCTAACTCTGCTGGCAAGGCTAAACGATACGCCACCTGTCCAATCCTCTCCAAGATCTCATAAGGTCCGATGAAGCGGGGGCTCAACTTCCCTTTCTTCCCAAATCTCATTACTCCACGAGTTGGGGAAATCTTCAACCACACCTTTTCGCCTGCCTGGAATTCCACGAATTTCCTTCCCAGATCAGCATAGGATTTCTGGCGGTTTTGAGCGGCTTTCATTCTACTTTGAATCAGCTTGACTTTCTCGGTGGCTTCTTGCAGATATTGGGGTCCCAAGGTTACTGGATCCACCAAGTCTTCCCAACACAACGGACTTCTGCACTTTTGCCCATAGAGCGCCTCATACGGGGCCATCTGAATACTGGAGTGATAACTGTTGTTGTAGGAGAATTCAATCAAATCGAGATGCTCTTCCCACGACCCTTGCAAATCAAGCATGCAAGCCCTCAGCATATCCTCCAAAGTCTGTATGGTACGCTCAGTCTGTCCGTCAGTGGCAGGATGAAAAGCTGTACTCATCTTTAATCTCGTGCCCAAAGCTGCCTGTAGTGACTTCCAAAACTGTGATAAGAACCTCGAGTCGCGGTCAGACACGATGTCGCGAGGCACCCCGTGGTACTTCACCACCTGGTGTATGTAAGACCTAGCCAACTGATCCATAGTCCACGTCTCCTTCATGGCGATGAAATGGGCTGTCTTGGTGAGGCGATCCACTATCACCCAAATCTTGTCTTTCCCGGATCTGGTCAAAGGCAACCCTCCTACGAAGTCCATAGATATAGATTCCCACTTTCCTTCGGGCACTTCCAGGGGTAGTAACATTCCTTTAGTCTTGCACCTTTCTGCCTTGACTTTCTGACAGTTCAAACAGCGGCTCACGAAGTCAGCTATTTCCTTTTTCATGTTCGGCCACCAGAACAGTTTCTTCATGTCTTTATACAACTTGTCGCCACCAGGATGTACTGAATACGGAGTGTAGTGGCTTTCTTCCAATATCTGTCGCTTCAAGTCTTTACACGAAAGTGGCACGCACCACCGCCCTAAATATCGAATACTGCCGTCGGGGTAGAGCTCGAAGGGTCCCTTCTTGCCATTAACCATCTTGGCCCTCACTCTGTTCAACCGGGCATCGCCCGTCTGGCCCCTTCGGATCTCGTCGAGCAAAGCTGGTAAGATCTGCATGCTAAAGAGTCGAACTTCTTCCTCTACTTGCCCTTCCTCCACCACAGCAATATTCAACTTTTGAAATTCCTTACACAGATCGTCTGCTAGTACCCACGTGGCATTGAGTGAATGGCTCGTTTTTCTGCTCAGTGCGTCGGCCACTACATTTGCTTTTCCCTCATTTCTGCTCAGTGCGTCGGCCACTACATTTGCTTTTCCCTCATGATACTGAATAATCACGGCCACTACATTTGCTTTTCCCTCATGATACTGAATAATCAAGTCGTAGTCTTTAATGAGCTCTAACCAACGTCTTTGTCGCATATTCAACTCCTTTTGTGTGAAGATATACTTTAAACTCTTGTGATCGGTGTAAATCTTACACTGCACCCCATACAAGTAATGCCTCCAAATCTTGAGTGCGAAAACAACAGCAGCTAACTCCAAATCGTGCGTGGGGTAGTTCTCTTCATGACTCTTGAGCTGTCGAGATGCGTACGCCACCACTCGGCCCTGCTGCATCAGTACACAACCCAACCCTTTCTTCGACGCGTCACTGTATACTTCAAACCCCTCAGTCCCGGATGGTAAAGTCAAAACAGGAGCCGATGTCAACCTTTCTTTCAACTCTTGAAACGCTGCGGCACACTCACTGTCCCATCTGAAGGGTGTAGTCTTCTTCATGAGCTGCGTGATCGGTCGGGCTATCTTAGAGAAATCCGGAACAAACCTCCTGTAATAGCCTGCCAAACCCAAAAAGCTTCGGACTTCAGACGGAGTTGTTGGTGCCGGCCACTCTATCACTGCTCGGATCTTAGTAGGATCCACCGAAACTCCCTCTTTGGCTATCACGTGACCCAAGAAAGCCACGCTGGTCTTCCAGAATTCACACTTGGATAGTTTGGCATACAACTGTTTCTCCCTTAGAATGTGTAACACGGTTCGGAGATGTTTTTCATGCTCGGCCGGATCAGGAGAGTAGACCAGGATGTCGTCGATGAACACAACCACGAACTCATCTAGATACGGCTGAAATACCCGGTTCATCAAATCCATGAAAGCGGCTGGAGCATTCGTTAACCCGAACGGCATTACTGTGAACTCATAGTGGCCATAACGGGTCCGGAACGCCGTCTTCGGAACATCCGCCTCCGCCACTCTAAGCTGATGATACCCGGATCGCAAATCAACCTTCGAGAAGATGCCGGCTCCCTTCAACTGATCAAAAAAGTCATCAATTCTCGGCAGGGGATACTTGTTCTTAACTGTCACCCGGTTCAGCTCTCGGTAATCGATGCAGAGACGCATGCTACCATCTTTCTTCCTCACAAAAAGCACCGGAGCTCCCCACGGCGAAACACTCGGTCGAATATACCCTTTGTTTAACAAATCTTGCAGCTGCTCTTTCAACTCCTGCATTTCCTTCGGAGCCATACGGTATGGGGCTTTCGATATTGGGGCTGTCCCCGGCATCAAATCAATGGTGAACTCTACCTCTCGGGGAGGCGGTAATCCAGGAATCTCCTCGGGAAAGACATCGGGGAACTCACGTACTACGGGTATTTGCTGCACTTCATCTTTCGGAGCACTGAGGTCCTCAACTGCACATAAGAAAGCTTCATGCCCCTTGGCGACATATTTCTTGATCTTGATCATCGAGACCAGCTTGACCTCGGGCTCCTTAGTTACCCCTCTATACGATACCCGTTTGCCCCCAGGGCCCTTCAAAACCACCTTCTGCTCGCTGCACAGAATCTGAGCCTTATACTGTCCCAGCCAGTCCATACCCAACACCACTCCGAAGTCATCCAGATCGAACTGAATGAGATCACTGGGAAAGGTCACTTCCTTAATCTTGATAGGCACGCCCTCGAAGATGTGCTCACATGCCTTAACTTCGCCCGACGCCACCTTGACTGCAATCCTCGTCGCTGCGCTAGGCACAATGCCCAGCTCACGGACCAACTTCGAGGATATGAAAGAATTAGAGGCTCCAGAGTCGAACAACACCAAGGTGGGGACGGAGAGCACTGGGAAGATGCCGGTGACCACGTCGTAGCTCTCGGCCTGGGACTTGTTCATGATGAGAAGCTCCCCTGTCGTAGATGGGACTCCTTCCTTTCCACTTGCTCTCTCGAAGCCAAGGAGAGTCGCTCCCCTGCTACACGAGCTGCTGCCTCCTGAAGTCCTTGCCGTTCCAGCGTCGGCCGCCTTCAGCTTCTTGAGGCGATCCAGCATTCCTCCTCCCGCGCCTGGGGCTTCCTCCCGCTTCCTTGACGGTAGCATGATGCAGAAGAGGGAGAATACTAACAGAAGGCGAAGAGAACACTGCGGTCGGTCTAAACCAAACATGCAAGAAAGCAAGTGAGAACGAGCTCACAGCAAGCAAACAACAAACAACCGGCAAAGCATAAACAAAAGCAAGTAAACGAGTCCTCACCGCGCAGCCTAAAATTCACACATCTTAGAACTCTTAAACATCTTAACTTCTACTGATCAAGTCCTAGAGTCTCAGATCATAACCCTAGGATTCCTACTTAGACCTCAACACAGGCTCTGATACCAACTGTGACACCCCAACCTCACACAGGCTGAGATAGATAAAACTTAGCACAACAGCTGCCTATCTCAACCAAAACCAAACGTAGCGGAAGCGAATTTAAAACTTAAGGGCGTCATGCCACATCTAGGTATAAGCACAGCCTAGATGCACAGGCTAAACATAAAGATAAACTAAGCTGTCATATAAATAATCCAGAATAAATCCTCAAACATAATCCATAATTATCCAAAAATACCCAAAAGACTAATCAAGAGTATATCATAATAATATCTCAAGGCACACAGGCCCAACAACTCAAAGTCTAACATCATAACTAAGTCTACGCATCCTCAGATAGAGAAACTCTAGCGCGCTCTCGCATAGACTACTCCAAACCTGGAAAACACGCAAAGAACCATTAGCAAAAGAATGCTAAACAACCACCATTCACACCCGCAAGGAGATATAGATATACATAAGCTTGTAAATAGGTTTACACACCCATATAGAATATAAACACCAACAGACTGTTCGATAGTTCAAAACGGATACTCAACAATAATAAGCTGAACGAAGCATAACCAAAACTCATTCGAATAAAGCCAAAGCACAACGATGAAAGCATAAGACAACAACGAGTCATAACCAAGATACCAACTGAACACGAGTATAAGGAACAATCAATCATAATCGAGAACAACAAGATATCAACTGAGTAAACAAGGACTCACAACTAAAGAACCGAAAGAAAATCCCAACACCAACTACCAAACCTCACACCAATCCTCACACCGAACCCAACCCCAAATCAGGAGCCAAGTATACAGGGGTAAAAACCCAATCACAGGGACCGAAGTCCAATCACAGGGGTGAATCGACCCAATCACGGGGGTAATGAACCCAATCACGGGGTAATGAACCCAATCACAGGGACCGTAGTCCAATCACAGGGACCGTAGTCCAATCACAGGGGTCATCGACCCAATCACGGGGGTAATGAACCCAATCACAGGGGTAATGAACCCGAATACCAACAATAGTAGCACAACTAGTTCACCCAACAAACTCCAATGATACCGACAACCAACATCACATACTCATACTCCAACATCATCCCAAAACAACCAAACAAAGTGTTCATCTCATCTATGAACACAAACAAACTCCCAGGTAAATGAATATCAAGAATCAATAGACCAAGAGTACAAAAAGGGAAACTAAAGACATGAATAAATCTCCAAGACAAGGTAGTAAATACCCAACAAAAAGCATGGATAAATACTCCAAAGACATGGTAAAATACTCCACAAAACAATCCAACAATAATCAGAAGCAAAGGAGAAACAACAGACAACAACATCACAAAGCAGCCTCTGGGAGCAGATTCCCAGAGAACTTGCGGAACACACTGACGGAACACCGTCTTCCGCCGCACTCCTCCGCAGGAAGGAGGCGGACTGCCTCAACGGAACACCACTCTCCGTTCAACCCAACCGCCTTGGCCTTGCGGAACTCCCCGGCGGGTTACATTGTGCCGCCGAGGACCTCCGCAAGGTCAACTCCAACCCCAGTTCCAGAACATCAACAGCAGACACGAAAGAGGTATTTCCAGAGAGCAAAATCAGACCCAATACACCAACATTTCATCCAATTTAGAGGCCAAAGACATGGAAATCCAAACCATCAATGATCATACAACACTAATCAAAAGATCAAGATGAAATCCAACAAATAGATCCAACAAAATAGGCTAATCACAAAGAATTTTCAGGATTTCCAACACCAAGAACATCATATAGAATAGGAGTGAATAAAAATAGTTTTGATGGACATAGTGGTTACCTTGAATAGCTTTCTCCAACTCCAACAAGCCCTAAGCAAGATCACAAAGCCCCACCTTCACCTTGATCATCTTTTACCCAAAGAACCCCAAAAGAACATTATAGGAATATGCTAAAAGACTATCAAAAACACAAAATACAAGATGGATTCTTAGCTAGATGAACTTACCTACTCCTAAGCAAGCATAAAAGAGCAATCTTTACTTGAAAACTTGTAGGGAAATGGAGATCAATTTTGGTGCAAGAGGAATGGAAAATGGCGTGTAAGTGATAGAGAGGGAGGAAGAGGAGTGAAAGCTTTTAGGGGTTTTGATCTTCCAAATTATATACTAAGAATACATACAATATTTAGGGTGTAAGACTTTAATATGAGTTGGGCTTAAGTATATAATATGATGGCTACAAGAATTAATTATATATATACAAGACTAGCAAATTGGGCTAATGAATTCACCCCTTATAATTAATATAGGAATTAGAATCAAGGAAGCCCATAGAAATGTCTTAGGAACATTATATAATATAAGATCAATAAGTTGGGCTTGTAGGAATATTTAATTACAACTATTGTAAGGATCCAAATTGAATAAAAATCCCTTACAAGAATAATTCAATTAATTGGGCTCTTGATTAGAATAATTGAATTAGGCTCATGAATGTATATATACAAGTGTACATATATATTAAATTGAAAGAATTAGCCCAATTAGAATAATTAAATTGCCCAAGGAATTAATTAACGAACGAAAGGCTTGAACGAAATCACGGGGTGTTACAGTGATAGTCTGGGGGACTCGGATCCCACGGGTAAGAATAGTGGACAACGAACTCGAGAGGATCGCTATCGGGTAGGACCTCTATGGGATAAAACCCATAACTAGCCTGGATGACGTCAAAAGGACACAACGGTTTGACAGGAGCCGGAGACCAAACCGGTTCCGCTGGTGAGACAGCAGTGGGAATAGGATCGGGAGTACAAGTCAGCACAGGAGGATCTGGTGCATAGCCGGGTGCGTACGGGTCACCATCAAGTATGTACTGGGCGTAATCTTCGTAATCTAGGACCGGGAACTCGAACTCCGATGGATCAGAGTCCGCTGGGCTGTATGAGCCCACACTAAATTCCATCTGATAAAGGACACAATGAAGTGTAGTTAGCACGACGGCTAAGTAAGGAAAATCCATTGTCACTCGAAAGCAAACAAAGGTTTCAAAAACAACATAATACTCAGAAAAAGGTAAACTTTACCCTACAGTTGCGATCTACCTGCAATCAGATTGACAACAAAAGACAGTATAGTCTAGTATATGAGTGACATCAGCATATAATACTTTCATCTCCAAGAATTCCATCATTTGATTCAAAATAGAGGGTTCAACAACACACACTTTACTGATCAAAAATTCGCGACATTGCATTCTTCAATCTAGTTACGGAGTAACTAGATTTTACATAGTTAGTAAAATTACTTAGTTTCTNATCTTAGAATGTTTTCAAGAACCTCGGGCCGCGGCACTCATGCCTCCCGCAGGTCAAACATCCCAATAACTTCAGGGCCCCGGCTCACAAGCCTCCCGCAAAGTCAAACATCTCAATAACTTTGGGGCCCCGGCTCACAAGCCTCCCGCAAAGTCAAACATTTCACTAACTTCCGGGCCCCGGCTCACAAGCCTCCCAAGAAGTCAAACATCTCGATAACTTTCGGGCCACGGCTCCCGTAGGCCTCTCGTAAAGTCAACATTTCAATAACTTCTGGGCCCCGGCTCGCAAGCCTCCCAAGAAGTCAAACATCTCAGTAACTTTCGGGCCACGGCTCCCGCAGGCCTCCCGTAAAGTCAACATTTCAATAACTTCCGGGCCCCGGCTCACAAGCCTCCCAAGAAGTCAAACATCTCAATAACTTTTGGGCCATGGCTCCCGCAGGCCTCCCGTAAAGTCAACATTTCAATAACTTCCGGGCCCCGGCTCACAAGCCTCCCAAGAAGTCAAACATCTCAACAACTTTTGGGCCACGGCTCCCGCAGGCCTCCCGTAAAGTCAACATTTCAATAACTTCCGGGCCCCGGCTCACAAGCCTCCCAATAAGTCAAACATCTCAATAACTTTCAGGCCACGGCTCCCGCAGGCCTCCCGTAAAGTCAACATTTCAATAACTTCCGGGCCCCGGCTCACAAGCCTCCGAAGAAGTTATCATCTCAATAACGTTATCCAGAAACTAAGGTTTTCAAAACATTCTTTCTTCCTTGGGTTTGATTAATATATTCATGTGATGACTCAAACAATCATTCTTATTGATTAATATATTCATGTGATGACTCAAACAATCATTCTTATCCAAATGTATTTTTAGACTTGTATAAGATTTTGCAAGTGTAGAGGGGGGGGGGGTGAATAGACTTGTATAAGATTTTGCAAATCTTTTTCGACTTCTCGTGTGTATTGGACTTAGGATGTTTAGGTCCGATACCTCACAAGATGAAGACAAAGTTTTATGCGCAGCGGAAAAGTTATCCCCTTTTAGTTAGCACGAGTTTGAGTTAGTTCGAGAGGTGCGGTTATAAGCAGTGCAGTTCGAGAGTTAGATAGCGAGAGATAAAAGCAGAAAGTAAATGCGAGAGAGATTTTTAAGTGGTTCGGCCAACCCGCCTACGTCCACTCTTCTTCCAGAAACTCCCTGGAAGGATTGCACTAAAACTTCCCTTTTTAGTACAATATCGAGCGCTTGAGCTTTGATCACGAAGCCCGCCTCAAGCCTCAGGTTTTTCGCCCCGCTTCTTGTTACTCCACCTATCGAGCACTTGAGCTTTGATCACCAAGCCCGCCTCAAGCCTCAGGATCTTCACAAGACAGCTCCCAGGTTACTCCGCCTCTCCTCAGGTTTTTCTCCCCGCTTCCAGTTACTCCACCTCTCGAGCACTTGAGCTTTGATCACCAAGCCCGCCTCAAGCCTCAGGATCTTCACTAGACAGCTGCCAGGTTACTCCGCCTCTTCTTGCTTAATCCAAAGCAAGAACCTTTGGTTGTCACAGTTGAGTGTAACAAGCTCCAATCTGACCAAAAGCTATCGTTGAATCAACTTCGATGTAGAGCAGCTTCGGTCACCTTCTAGATGTATAGCAGTTTAAGCTTTGTAACTCTCTCAAACACTAAGATGTGTTTTTCTCGCTGTTTTGAATATCAGGATGATATTCCAAATTGAGCACTTGCACTTTTGAACGTTTGAATCAGACACCTCTTAAGATTTTCGAATGAACCACGCTTTTAACTTGTGTCTTCACGTCCTTTTTATATGAGAGTTGAGGAATAATTCCGTTGGAGGGAAAATTATTCCGTTTGAAATCTGTCTCCCATGCTGAGTATGGGACTTGCATATTTTTAGCATTTTTCATGGAGTGGTGGTCTTGTAACTTGAACCTTTTGTCTTGTAGTGAATATTCCATAATTCACTTTCTTGAGTCCATGCTCCACTTGCTACTTTTGAAAAAAGTTACTCTTTTTATATTCCCATTGATCCTCGTTTTAGGGAATAAGACCGACCTTGGATTGGTGCACTTTCTATCCGTTTGTCGTGGAATTCTGATGTGGCGTCCACTTCCGGTAGTTCCCATAATATTCTTTCGGCACCTCCTTAATATTTTATCTCCATGATATTCTTCTTCTCCAAACTTAGATTATTTTATCCATGCATGTTGACTGCCATTCAGCCCCTTGGAGAAGTACCAGTTCATCGAGACCAATGTTGATGTCTCGACCACTTGATGTCTCGATCCCATGTATCGAGAGATCTATCTCTCGAACTCTACTTATGTCTCGAGACTTAGTTGATGTCTCGCAGACCCTTATTCCTCCAGTGTTGTCCCGTGCCTTCTTCCGATCTGTCTATAAGATTACAACACGAGACTTCTAAGATGTTCACACAAGTTTACCTTAAGCTTAAATATTTTCCGAGTTGAGCTCAAGTTACCCGGTTGTATTTTCGCTCTTAGTTTACTTGTCGAACTTACATATTAATTCCTATCTTTCGAGACTTAGAGGATTATAGATTACATTTGGTATCATCAAAACCTATTACAATATGTTCCTAACAATTTCCCCCTTTTTGATGATGCCAACACTATACTTACTTATATGGCTGATTTGTAAGAGAATAAACTTTGATTTTATTTTCAGCGCATACGGTAAGTTTGACATGAAAACTAATCTGCTAAGACATGAATAACAAACACACGCAACACCCCCAGCAAAAGATATATATATTGAGATTAAGGGAATGTTTACATAACTGAGCAGAAAAGTTAAAAGAAGATAAAGAACAACATGAAGTTTGGAATGCATGTAGACATCGAGAGCTTACTGCTTGTTAACTTTCCTCTTCTCGTTTATTGCTGCTCGTGTCTTGATGGGGTCTTTGGAGTTCACCTGCTCGAGATATTCATCTGATACGTCAAGGTGAATGTAGTTGATGAAGGCTTCACCTATGAAGTTACCTTCAATTACCCCATCTCTCCACCAATCGATGCATTCCAGAGGAGTAAGGCCACTGTGAAGAGATAAGTCAGTTTTGGCAAGAAAACTTACTATGATTCCATTAAGATATTATGTTGTGTCTTCTTTGAACCCTGACTTGAAGTTTTTCATGAATTGCTCATCTTTCTTCTCCTTGGCCGTTTGTTGTTCTTGCCTCTTTCTTCTTCTTTCTCGGTCTTCTTCTCTTCTTTTCTCCATTTCCAGTGTGTGCTGAACCCTTAAAATATCTGCTCTTTTGCTTCCTCCATTTTTTGCTTATTGTCCTTGGAATTTTCGGAGGAGGTTCAGTGGTTAAGGGTTCACTAGCTGCCCTTTTCTTGCTTGTGCATGTCCCTCGTGTTCCTAGATTTCCTTCCCCCTTGTTGGCATCATTCTGACGGGAAAGAAGAATGGACACCTGTAACACCCCGTAAATTCGTTCAAGCCTTTCGTTCGATAATTAATTCCTTGGGCAATTTAATTTAATTCCAATTGGGCTAATTCCTTCAATTTGATATATATATATATATATGTATATATTTCTTGAGCCTAATTTAATTATTCTAATCAAGAGCCCAACTAATTGAATTTATTCTTGTAAGGGATTTTATTTAATTTGGACCCTTACAACCTTTGTAATTAAATAATCCTACAAGCCCACATTCTTGATCATACATTATATATATATATATATTGTTTCTAAGACATCTTATGGGCTAATTCTTGTATTTAATTTGTAAGGGGTGAATTTAATAAGCCCAACTTACTAGTCTTGATTATATTTAATTTCCTACACCCATTATTTTATAAGTTACTTAAGCCCACATCATTTAATGTCTTACACCCTAAATATTGTATGTATTCTTAGTATATATTTTGAAGATCAAAATACCCTAAAGACTTTCACTCCTTTCTTCCTCCCTACTCTACTCTCTCATGCCACTTTCCACTCCATATTTCCCTAAAATTGATCTTCATTTCTCCTACAAGTTTTCAAGTCAAGATTGCTACTTTAAGCTTGTTTAGGATTGGGTAAGTGCATCTAGCCTAGAATCTACTTTGCATTTTATGGTTTTGCTAGTCTTTTTGCATATTCTTATAATGTTCTTTTGGGGTTCGTTGGGTAAAAGATGATCAACAAGGTGGTGGGGCTTTGTGAGCTAGCAAAAGGCTTGTTGGAATAGGAAAAGCTCTTTGAGGTAACCATCCATGTCCTTCGACAAGTGATTGTAGCTGGGCAGGTACTTGGTTCGACAGATCATCGAGTATGGCTTTCATCACATCCTGTCGAAATTCACTGGAATTTTGGAAGGCTCGAAGCTCGGCACGTAAATCGGCTACTTCAGCCTTTGCTTTCTCAGCTTCTGCTCGAGCTACTGCAGCTTCATTGGCAGCTTGCCGTGCTGCATCTTCAGCCCATACTGCTTGTTCGAGAAGTTCTGCATGACGGCCTTGGGATTCACTTGTGCCAGCGGCAGGCATTGCAGCATTGCGGACAACAGTGAGTATCTTCTCGAACTGCGCCATCTTCTGAGATTGATCGGCCATGAATTGACGCACTTCGCCAATGAAAGCTTCTTTGGCCTGTCGATCATTGTCAGAAGTAGAAGAAGAGAAGTGAGAAGTACCTTTTATCGGAGGGGACTCGGGTGCTTCCAGATTTCCACCCATGGCTTGCAGTTGCGAGTCCACCTCTCGATTGAGTGTCTGAGGGACCGCAGGGACACTGGGTTCAGAGCGCGAAGGTAGCTCCATGTCAGGTGCTTCCCGGTGTCCACCTGAGGGATGGATCACTTCTTGCTCATCACCTCTCGAACCTGGACCCTTAGCTTCAGCTGCTGGTAGGATTGGATCAGCTAAGGGAGAGACTCCTTTAATGGATGCTTCCCGGTTTCCATCCAGTTGAAGGTTCCCATTAGCGTCACCTCTCGAACCAGAGCTGGACAATTGATCATCTGCTGGAGAGTGTGGATTTGATGAGGAAAGATGTGCATCGACAGGTGCTTCCCGGTTTCCACCATTGATGGGTATATCATCTCCCTCGTTACCTCTCGAACCAGCAGTACTTGGGACATTCTGCTCTTGTTGCTCATCAGATTGCGTCTCAGTCTGCTCAGGTGAGTCTGGAATCACCACGATTTCGGGAGCAGCTGGTGTACTCCATCTTTGTCTATCAACCATCCTGGCTGCAAAGGTTGACGCTGTATCATCTGGTAGCAGGAATGGTGATGGCAGTTCCATATCAATAGAAAATCCTGGGAGTTGGAGCAACAGAGTTTCACCCTCTCGAACTGTTTGTGCTTCGTCTGTGTCAGCCGAGGGTGTGGACTCAGGTGGTGGCAGAAGTAGTACTGTGTTGAGTGCCACCTTAAGTGCTTCAGAGGTCTCGGATTCATCTCTCGAAGCTGCTACCTGTTCGTCCAGAGCAGAGTCACTTACTTGGGACAGGGGAATTGCTGCCGTTGCAATAGGAGTTTCAGAATCATCTCGAGCAACTCCAGAGGTCTCTCCTGGACCTCTCGTGTGTTCTACAGTCTGTCCCAAGGATATAGCAGTGGCGAGCCTGGTATCTTCTCGAAATTGGGCATCAAGTTCTGGGTCCTCCTCAGACTCAACCTCTGTTTCATCAGCAGCTATGCCCTTCCCTTTATCAGTTCTCCCAAGATTTCTCTTGGTTGCATTCATTTCATGGGCAAGGTCAAGAAGTTCATGAGCTGGGATTTCAGATATTCCCAACCACTGGAGGGCAAACTGTTATTCTGTCTCCATTTCTGCTGCTTGTGCAATCAGTTGGTGAAATGGACCTGTTCTCTAGTTAATCCATCTGAGTACCCTAGAGAAACCATCGATCATAGGTGTAGCTGCAACTTCCAACTGAGTAGTGACCTCTTCATCTCCATCATTCTGCCCGTCAGACAGAATCTCTGTAGTAGAAATGGCTTCCACAGCCGGTTCAGTGATCTCTCGATCGTTATCCGAGAGATCATTTTCCAATCTGACATCTGCTATTATTTGAGCAACTGATCTATCAATTTGAGCAGATTCAGTGGGCGTTAACTCAACATTTTAAGCCCATTGCACTGGGTCCCTGACCACAGTGCCCTGTTCAGCATCAGCAGATTCGAAATAGTCTTGAACTTCAGCTGCTGAAGCAGTTATCTCTCGAACCACCTATCGTGGTTCCACAACATCTACCTGTACTGGATCACTGATCCCAGTACCTTCAATCTCTCGAGTCTCCTCTCGAGGTATATCCACAGAATCATCAGCAATAGCAGTGCTATCGACATTTAAATCAACAATAATTTCATCCGAGATGGATCTGGTAGGGGGCACTCTCTCAACCTCAGCGGCCAGTGTAGCCTGAGGTTCCCCCTGGGCTTGTGCCCTGTCCTCAAATGGTACTTGAACAGCAGGAGGGGTCACCTCTCGACTCTTGGTGACAGGAGCAGATTTGGCTTTCTTAGCTCTCTTTGGCAGAACAATCCTCTTGATCAGTGTACCAAGAGGTTCATCATCAGAGTTGTCCTCCACAGTTTGGGCTTTCCTTTTGCCCTTTCCCTTAGGTTTCGAGGGAGAGGGTGCAATATTAACACCCTTAGACTTTGGAGCTTGAGATTTCGTCCTACCCATGTAGGTATTTCGATGAATCTCTCTCCCTTCCCTCAACTGTAAGCCCTTTAAACTGAGTAAATATTGAACAACAAAATCGAAACCAACCTTTTTACTGATCGACAGATTGGTGTTTGAGACTTAGCCCTGCACTTGCTGTTTGAGGAAGTTGAAGATTATGTGCGCCTAGTCCATTTGGTTGTTGTTCCAGATAGCATGGAGGATTTTGAGAATGTCTAGATTGATTTCATCGGTTCCGGACACCTTGCCGAGAATGAACTTCATGATGAGGTCGGTGGCAATGGCAAACCTCTCCTTCAAATGGAATTTGCGGAGGGCAGAGGTTGCTCTGGGCGGTGCAGTCTCCAATCGGATTTTGTCCCAAAAAGATTGCTTGTCCAGATTGTAATCCGAGAGGTGCTTGACTGCCTCTTCTGATGTGGCAAAGTCAAATGCTGCCCTTAGGTCCCCGACAGAAATCGTGATGTAGATTTCGTTGAAGCGGCTTTCAATCTTGCCCTTCGTGACCTTGGCATTCGCGAACCATTCTGTGAAGTCGAGGGCGTGGATGGTTCGGTAGTCATGTGTCATGTACTTCAGCAGTCCTGCCTTCTCGAACTTCTTCAGGACTTTCTCCGCCATCTTTGGATTCGACGAGTGGGTGATGAAGCCATTTCTGTCAAGGATACTCCCCGCCTTGACTTGTTTGATCTGAGTGCGAATGTGTCGCAGCTCCCTCTGGTATGCGTCGGAAGATGAGGTTGATGTGGAGGATTCGGACGCCATTGTTGAAAAAATTTGAGGTTTTGGAGGGAATGTGTACAGTGTTTAGGATTTGGGGGTTTTGAGTATTCGGTTTGAGCTTGAATCCGGGTGAGGAAAAAGAATTTGGCTTTTATATCATGTGGATTCGGGTTGGATATATGGGTAGGGTTGAGAGCTTGACCCAAAAAAGAGATCCCGGTTAATTTGAAAGAGTTGTAAGGTCGGAAATACCCCTTATAACGGTCAGCGTGTAACTTATGGTAAGGGTATTTTTGGGAAAGTGTATGGGACGGTTTAAAGTTGGGTTTCATAAGATAAAATATCTTTATGAGCATGCTCCCACTAATCAAGATAGTGCCCTTAAGCACGGAAAACCGTCAGTAACCGAAGATCACGTGGCTAATATTAATTTTCAAATTAGCCGTTCCACTTATATCCGTTGAGCTTATCAGTTTCACCTTTCGATGGTGAGCACTTATCGGTACTAGTTTAAGGATCTTCCCCCTGAGTGATTGATCCCTAAACCTCCTTATCCCTCCATCTAAGCATTCCTGTGGTTAAGGATCTTCCCCCTGAGTGATCGATCCCTAACCCTCCTTATTCCTCCATTTAGAGATACGTAGATAGTCAGTTTGATATCTTTCGAAGTGATCTCTCGAACTACCCTTCTTCGAGACATAACGTATCTCTCGAACTACCCTTCTTCGAGACATAACACAAATAGGCAAACTGAACATGTACCTCTCGAACTACCTTTCGAACACAGATTGCGATACGGAGACAAGATTGATTCATCAAAAGATATCACTTGGAACATTTCCTTAAGTTCATTTAGTGATTTTCGAAAACATTACATATGAATCAATATCCTATTAGATTCCATAGAAACTTTTGTTTGGCCTTGGACAGCCTAATAGGAATCTAACGTTAGAACATGAACTAGCCATCTAAAGTCCTATTTATCCTAATAACAGAACTAGAGGTGGCTACTCCTTCTTGTCCTTCTTTCTGCTGCTACCTTCCTCACAGGCTTCATCTCCCCTTCCCTTGGTTCTCCATTTGGTTGAGGGAGTTCCTTT
>NC_044916.1:13127171-13130623 GCF_003576645.1 Ipomoea triloba | reverse complement strand
GCTGCCATAAAGTTGATGAAACCGCTCCTCACATGCGAAACAGTTCATGGCACTAAATACAAGAAGATAAGATTTGATCATTCATCCCAATTCTATCATTCCCAATTCTAACCTTAGTTGGGAGAATCTATTTTCACATAACGCTTTTGTGAAAATATCTGCTAGTTGCTCCTCCGTTGCAACATATTCCAAGGTTATATCCTTTTTCTCAACATGGTCTCGGATGAATTGATACTTGATATCAATGTGTTTTGTTCTTGAATGTAACACTGGATTCTGAGTAATAGCTATAGCACTGGTGTTGTCACACATGATCTTTACCTCTTTACATTCAACACCATAATCCAGTAATTGTTGCTTCATCCATAAAATCTGAGCACAGCAACTTCCAGCTGCTACATATTCTGTCTCAGCGGTGCTTGTAGCTAACGAAAGCTGTTTCTTGCTAAACCATGAGACAAGTCTTCCACCTAGAAACTGACATGTCCCAGATGTGCTCTTTCGATCTATTTTACAACCGGCAAAGTCCGCATCTGAATAACCCATAAGTTCGAAAGATCCACCTCTCGAATACCAAAGTCCAACACTTTGCGTACCTTTGAGATATCTAAGGATCTTTTTAGATGCATTTAAGTGACTTTCCTTAGGACTTGCCTGAAATCTAGCACATACACCTACTGCAAAGGATATATCTGGTCTACTAGCAGTTAAATAAAGAAGAGATCCGATGATACCTCGATACGTAGTTTGATCGACCTCTCGACCTTCACTGTCGACGTCGATGCGTAGATGATCGACCTCTCGACCTTCACTGTCGACGTCGATGCGTAGAGAGGTTCCCATGGGTACTTTGACTTCGACGTCGATGCGTAGAGAGGTTCCCATGGGTACTTTGACTGAGGATTTCCTGCGTAGAGAGGTTCCCATGGGTACTTTGACTGAGGATTTCCCTTCTATATTGTATTTCCTGAGCAGATCCTTGGTGTATTTCTCCTGGTTGATGAAAATACTGAGCAGATCCTTGGTGTATTTCTCCTGGTTGATGAAAATACCGAGCAGATCCTTGGTGTATTTCTCCTGGTTGATGAAAATACCTTCCTTAAGTTGTCTTACTTGTAATCCAAGGAAGTAGTTGAGTTCTCCCATCATGTTCATCTCGAACTTCCCTTTCATCAAACTAGAGAACTTCTCGCACAAGTTTGGATTGGTGCTCCCAAAGATGATATCATCCACATAGATTTGCACCAATAAGATATGATCCCCATCCTTAATTCGAAACAATGTTTTGTCCACTAGGCCTTTGGTGAACCCACACTGAAGTAGAAAAGATGATAAAGTGTCATACCAGGCTCTCGGAGCTTGTTTTAAGCCGTAAAGTGCCTTCTTTAATTTGTATACTTTGTCAGCTCCCACGTCCTTCAAGAAACCCGGAGGTTGTTCAACGTACACCTCTTCTTCGAGAAGTTCGTTCAGAAAAGCGCTCTTGACATCCATTTGATACACTTTGAAGTCTTTGAAGGCGGCATATGCGAGAAAGATGCGTATGGCTTCGAGACGTGCCACTGGAGCGAAGGTTTCATCAAAATCTATCCCTTCCTCCTGACAATAGCCTTTGGCAACAAGTCTGGCCTTGTTCCTAACAATGACTCCATCCTCATTCATCTTGTTTCTGAAAACCCATTTTGTGCCAATGACATTCTGATGATGAGGTCTTGGAACTAGTTTCCAAACGTCGTTCCTTTCAAACTGATGAAGTTCCTCTTGCATGGCTTGCACCCAGTCTGGATCACTTAGAGCCTCATCAATCACCTTAGGCTCTATTTGGGATAGAAAGCCAGCAAGCATGCTTTCTCGATATGCTGATCTGGTTCGAACTTTGTCACGAACATCTCCAATTACTTGACCAGCGGGGTGACTTCTCAGCCATCTTAGATCAGGTTCAGGTTCCTCAGTTGGTACCTCCGTTGAAGGTTGAGTAGTGGGTTGATCATCTAAGATTTGGATTGGATCAACTGAATCAGGAGCTTTCTTCTTGGCAGTCTCTTCATCATCTGATTCTGACTGGAGTTCTGCTATGTCTCGAACTATCGACTGCTTTCCATCGAGAGGTAAGTCTGATCTCTCGATCGATTCCGGCTGAACTTCCTCAAAACTTTCAGCTGCTTCCATAGACTTTGATGGTTGATCTGTCGATGTTCTATCATCAAAAGAGATATGTATGGATTCTTCAACCACTAATCTCCGCTTGTTGAAGACTCTGAATGCTTTACTTGTCGAAGAGTATCCCAGAAATACTCCATCATCTGCCTTTTCATCAAAAGTTCTTAGCTGAGTCTTCCCATTGTTGTGGACATAGCATTTGCACCCGAATGTGTGGAAGTAGCTTACATTCGGTTTCCTTCCATTCCACAACTCATATGGAGTCTTTCCAACTGCTTTCACGATCAAGGACCGATTTTGGGTATAGCACGCTGTGTTGATTGCTTCTGCCCAAAATCCTTGTGATATGTTGGCTTGTGAGAGCATGGTCCTTGCTGCTTCCTTGAGAGTTCTGTTTCTCCTTTCAGCAACCCCGTTCTGTTGAGGTGTTCGAGCAGCTAACAACTGATGATGAATCCCATTCTCGTTGCAGTAGCTCTCGATTACTTGATTGACGAACTCTTTCTCGTTGCAGTAGCTCTCGATTACTTGATTGACGAACTCTCCACCTTGATCTGACCGATCGATTACTTGATTGACGAACTCTCCACCTTGATCTGACCGAATCATTACTTGATTGACGAACTCTCCACCTTGATCTGACCGAATCTTTAGTATCGAGACATCCTTTTCAACTTGAACCTGCTTCAGAAGGTTTGGTAAGGAAACTTTTGTCTCGCTTTTCTTGGTTAAGAACACGGTCCAGGTGAATCTTGTGTAGTCATCTACTACCACAAGAGTGTACTTTCTTCCTCTCATGCTGGGTGGATCTACTGGGCCAAATAAGTCCATATGGAGAAGACTTAGTGGTCTAGTAGATGATGTCTCGGCTTTGGTTCTGAAAGAGAATTTGGTCTGTTTACAACGTTGACATGCCTCACAAATCTTGTCTTTTCGAAACGTAACTTTGGGCAGTCCTTCCACAAGGTTTCTCTTAGTAAGCTTGTTGATAGTTTTGAAGTTCAGATGGCTAAGCTTACTGTGCCAATCCCAGCATAAGTCTTCCTTGCTCCTTGCCAGCATACATAGGGATGGTTTGGCAGATCTCCAATCCACTATGTACATGTTTCCTTTCCTTGCTGCTTCTAGGACGACTTCGAGAGATTCCTCTTGTATGATTTGGCACTTGCTTTTGGTGAAGATCACTCTGTAGCCCTTGTCACAGAACTGGCTTGTACTAAGGAGGTTGAATTTGAGCCCCTCAACGTAGGATACCCCCTTGATCACCAATTCATTCTTATGAATTTCACCAA
>NC_044916.1:13078626-13126808 GCF_003576645.1 Ipomoea triloba | reverse complement strand
CTCACTAGATGGATAGAGTCTGCCTTTCTCCATCCGTGAGTTCCTAACTCTGTGGATCTCAGACCTTCCATATTTGCCTTGAGGCGCATTATATGGAATGTAGCTCCTTTTGTACTTGGAACATCCTTGCGAGAGATAGTTAGGTGATCTCTCGATAATGTTAACCCGGCTGTTCTTTGTAGCTTTCCTATACTTTCCATTGCTGGTGTATAGGGACGGTTTGTGGATTGCTACTCTGGTCTTTTCTGTTGGTCTTTTATGACCCTTGTTCGGTTTGGGTTGAGATCCTCCATTTCTTGAAGTTCCCAAACCGTTGGTCTGTTTATCTCTCCAGAGATAGTTCTGACGGAACCCTAGACCGGTTCTATCACTGGTAGGTCTGTGATCATTCACCATTTTCTCCATAGCTTTGGAGGAATTAGTGTATGATGCTATGACCTTTCTAAGATCATTTTCTGTGATCTCTCGAGTTTTGCAATCTTCCGTTAGTAGGGTTACTTTAGCTTCTAACTCACTTACTTTGAGAGTTAGCTCCGAATTCTCTTTCGAGACATTCTTAAGCATGTCTCTTTCAGCAGTTAGCTTGCTGTTTTCTTCCCTGATTTCAGCATGAGTGCTATTAGCGATATTGAGATCCCTTTTAAGCAATTCTAACATCTCAAAGGGATCTTCATCGCTACGGAAAGAAGAACAACGAGAGGTGGAGGTAGAGTAGCGAGATGTGGAAGTAGAGGTTACCTCATTGTCAATGGTCATTAGACATTGATCCTCTTCTTGCTCGGTGTATAAGCAGATGAGTCCCCTTTCATCTTCTAAGCTGCTGCTGCCTTCACTGGAGCTCGACGTCTCGGACTCATCGATTGCTTTCTCGAGTTCCTCAGCAACAAGCGCCTTCCTGCGCAAATGTGTCTTTGAATCTCCCTTGAAGCCACCTTGTGCTGGCTTCTCTTTGGATTCCTCCTTTCTTCTGGAATCCCTGCCTTCTTGGCCTTGATATTTGCTTACCATAGGGTAAGGGCATTCGGCCTTGAAATGTCCTGGTCTTCTGCAGTTGTAGCAAAGACCTTGATTTTCCTCTTCCGACCTCCTAGCTGAGTATCTCTCGGTTTTCCTTCTTGAGGAGGAAGGTGAGCTTACGTTGCTTTCTGGATTCTTCTTCAGGTATTTCCTGAATTTTCTTATAAAAAGAGCAAACTGTTCGTCAGATAAAATATTAGTGGGATTAGGGTCTGACCTTGAAGAGGTGGATGGTTGATCAGCAACCAGTGCCACATTCCGTCTGTCCACCACGTCCTCATCTCTCGGAAACATCTCAAATTCGAAGGCTTTGAGATCTCTGAACAGTTGGTCGGTTGTGGTGTTCTTCAAATCCCTGTGATCACGCATTGTGATCACCTTCATTTCCCACTCATTGGTAAGGCCTCGTAAGATCTTCAGGTTTAGCTCCTTTTGTGGAATCTCCTTTCTCGAGATCACTGATCTCGATTGATAGCTTCATGAACCGAGATTCCATGCTGTCGATGCTCTCCCCTGGCTTCATCTTGAAGTCCTCGAACTTCTTCATAGCCACAGTGAGCTTGTTCTCCCTTTCCTGTTCGTCACCTTCACCAATTAACATCAAAGTATCTCATACCTCTTTTGCCGTTTTGCACTTTCTCACTTTTGGGAAGATGGTTTCGTCTATAGCTCTGAAGAGAATATCCTTGGCAATATTGTCCAGGTTGTTTCTCTTCCTATCATCACTTGTCCATTCTTCCCTAGGTTTTGGGATGTACTTTGGTGTGTCTTTGGTTTGTTCTGCAGCAGTATTGATCATTAAGATCTTGACTGGTCCAAAAGTTATAACCTCGACCATCTCATCATGGAGGGCTGATAAGTACGCAAGCATGCGTGTTTTCCAGTCGTCAAACCTGCTAAGATCAAAAAGAAGATGTCTCGACAACATGCTGTCCATTTTGAAAATTATCTCGTGCTTTGAAAACTTTTAAAGGATTTTTCAAAGAAGGATCTCTAGGCAATATAAACAAAGGTTTATATCGATCAGAGAACTGGCTCTGATACCAATTGTTGGTCCCAAGGGGATGGGGTACAAGTCTAGAGGGGGGGGGGGTGAATAGACTTGTATAAGATTTTGCAAATCTTTTTCGACTTCTCGTGTGTATTGGACTTAGGATGTTTAGGTCCGATACCTCACAAGATGAAGACAAAGTTTTATGCGCAGCGGAAAAGTTATCCCCTTTTAGTTAGCACAAGTTTGAGTTAGTTCGAGAGGTGCGATTATATGCAGTGCAGTTCGAGAGTTAGATAGCGAGAGATAAAAGCAGAAAGTAAATGCGAGAGAGATTTTTAAGTGGTTCGGCCAACCCGCCTACGTCCACTCTTCTTCCAGAAACTCCCTGGAAGGATTGCACTAAAAATTCCCTTTTTAGTACAATATCGAGCGCTTGAGCTTTGATCACGAAGCCCGCCTCAAGCCTCAGGTTTTTCGCCCCGCTTCTTGTTACTCCACCTATCGAGCACTTGAGCTTTGATCACCAAGCCCGCCTCAAGCCTCAGGATCTTCACAAGACAGCTCCCAGGTTACTCCGCCTCTGCTCAGGTTTTTCTCCCCGCTTCCAGTTACTCCACCTCTCGAGCACTTGAGCTTTGATCACCAAGCCCGCCTCAAGCCTCAGGATCTTCACTAGACAGCTGCCAGGTTACTCCGCCTCTTCTTGCTTAATCCAAAGCAAGGACCTTTGGTTGTCACAGTTGAGTGTAACAAACTCCAATCTGACCAAAAGCTATCGTTGAATCAACTTCGATGTAGAGCAACTTCGGTCACCTTCTAGATGTATAGCAGTTTAAGCTTTGTAACTCTCTCAAACACTAAGATGTGTTTTTCTCGCTGTTTTGAATATCAGGATGATATTCCAAATTGAGCACTCTCACTTTTGAATGTTTGAATCAGACACCTCTTAAGATTTTCGAATGAACCACGCTTTTAACTTGTGTCTTCACGTCCTTTTTATATGAGAGTTGAGGAATAATTCCGTTGGAGGGAAAATTATTCCGTTTGAAATCTGTCTCCCATGCTGAGTATGGGACTTGCATATTTTCAGCATTTTTCATGGAGTGGTGGTCTTGTAACTTGAACCTTTTGTCTTGTAGTGAATATTCCATAATTCACTTTCTTGAGTCCATGCTCCACTTGCTACTTTTGAAAAAAGTTACTCTTTTTATATTCCCATTGATCCTCGTTTTAGGGAATAAGACCGACCTTGGATTGGTGCACTTTCTATCCGTTTGTCGTGGAATTCTGATGTGGCGTCCACTTCCGGTAGTTCCCATAATATTCTTTCGGCACCTCCTTAATATTTTATCTCCATGATATTCTTCTTCTCCAAACTTAGATTATTTTATCCATGCATGTTGACTGCCATTCAGCCCCTTGGAGAAGTACCAGTTCATCGAGACCAATGTTGATGTCTCGACCACTTGATGTCTCGATCCCAAGTATCCAGAGATCTATCTCTCGAACTCTGCTTATGTCTCGAACTGGATTGTTGTATCGAGAGATCCTATCTCTCGAACTCTGCTTATGTCTCGAGACTTAGTTGATGTCTCGCAGACCCTTATTCCTCCATTGTTGTCCCGTGCCTTCTTCTGATCTGTCTATAAGATTACAACACGAGACTTCTAAGATGTTCACACAAGTTTACCTTAAGCTTAAATATTTTCCGAGTTGAGCTCAAGTTATCCGGTTGTATTTTCGCTCTTAGTTTACTTGTCGAACTTACATATTAATTCCTATCTTTCGAGACTTAGGGGATTATATATTACATTTGGTATCATCAAAACCTATTACAATATGTTCCTAACAGTCAATGGTCTTTCACCATGAAAAATCCAAGTGACAAGAGTCACATTTATTTCTTAAATACACAATTTTTCTTCAAGTAATGACTATAATTACAAAAATAGTATTCGAGCTTGCAAAAAAATTTACTCGGTTGCCCGTAGGCCTTCCAAACGTCATAACACTCGGGAATAAAAACATCGGGAAAAAGTTCGGTAGAAAACGAGTCCGCGTCGCGCGGACTCGCGGTTGCCCGCAGCAGCGGACGCAAGCGTCCGGGCCGCGTCCGCTGGTTCGGCAAATGGCGCCGAAACTGGGCGCCCACGGACACGCAGCGGACGCGCGTCCGTGCCCGCGTCCGGCCTCTCGGCCGTGACGCCGAAACTCCTAGGCGTCGATGGACGCGCGTCCAAGGCCGCGTCCACTCGATTCTGCCCACCTCGGGCAGAAAAACGGGGTTGTAACGTCCCGATTTTCGACTATTTTCACAAGTATAAGCCTACAAGGACGTAAACATAGCATATTCATGCATAAATCAACTATGAACATGCATACAAAAATTACAAAATAATCAAGATGTAGTCTTTTGAGCCAACTTGTAGATCCATAAACTTAACACGTAATTTTTAAATAAATCCTAGTCACATAATTTACTAGCATTTGATCACCTTCAAGTGACTACACCAACTTAAGGGATTCCTTACCTTTCAAGAAGATTTTAGAACCGTAGAAAGTTGATGACTTCCTCCTTCAAACCTTTCACCAAAGATCCTAAACAAAATCACCATAATAACAACATTTTCATGAACCTTTAGTTTAAACTTAATTTCTAGGAAGGATTTAACCGAACAAAACCAAGGTTTTTACCTATAATAGAACACTTGAGTTGGAGAGATAGTTAGGGAGTCCTTGGATCACAATGTAGAAGACTAAGATTTTCCTTCCTCTTTCTTTCCTTCTAATTCGAAAATGGGAGATGAGAGAGATGATGATGGAAAGTTTGGCTTGAAGCTTAAGAAACAAGTATATCATTCCCATACCTCTTATGACAAGCATTAATTAAATCACCATGTGGTAATAAGGGTGCCACTTGTCAACTCCCTATGGTAAATCTTGAAGAGTAGAACTTATTTTGCCAGTTTGGGGTTAAATCAGATAAAAGTGCGGAGGATTATAACTTAATTCGGAAAAATTCTAGCACCAAAATTATTCTAAAAATAATCCCGTCAATAACCACTAAGATCGGGAATTTTTCGGTATCTCGCGAAATACAGGTACGGAGGTCCGTAACAATTTCACCCTTACAGTCCATTTAAATTTCTCTTGAACTAAGTAGAAAGTTCAGGCTTAATCGCATCATACTTAGTAATCCATTTTCTAAGAGAAATTCGAACTGTATATGCATCCTTTAAAATTTTACGGTTTGTGACCGGTATGTAGATCGCAGCTTATTAATAACTTATTCTAAAAAAAAAATTCTTTGGAGTACCGAGAGATCTTCACATAAATGTCATAGCTTAAAAAATAATATTTTCGAACCCTAACTTTGTCGGAAAACCGAGGGGTTACAGTCTTCCCCCGTTAAAATAGTTTCGTCCTCGAAACTTCCTTTTCGGTGTCCACAGATTCCAGGTAGATTACTACCCACCTTCTTTAACCTCAAACGAATTTCTAGCATGCGTAGTCCTAACACATATTTTGTTTAGGCACATAAAAGTTAGATTGGTTCCACGCACCTGAGTTAAATAATTCCGGATAACGTCCCATCATAACTCTTTCTAACTCCCACGTAGCTTCCTCGGGACTGTGGTTCGACCATTGGACTTTGATCATTTTAACTGATTTCCTCCTCGTATCTCGTGTTTTTGAGTCCAAGATTCGAATTGGTCTTTCCTCGTATGTCAACGAATCATCCATCTCTAGTTCCTCCGGTTCTAATACATGGGATGCGTCAGGTACATACCGTTTAAGTTGAGAAACGTGAAATACGTTATGTACTTTATCAAGCTCAATCGGTAGGGCCAGTCGATAGGCTAAATTCCCTATCCTTTCCAAAATTTCGTAAGGTCCTATATAACGAGGACTCAACTTTCCTTTCCTCCCAAACCTCCTGACTCCTCTAGTGGGCGAGACTTTCAGTAATACTTTCTCCCCAACCCGATATTCGGTGAATTGTCGCTTCAAATCGGCGTACGACTTTTGTCGATCCTGCGCGACTTTCATCCTCCCTTGAATTATCTTGATTGCCTCAATAGTCTCTTGGAGATACTGAGGTCCAAGTGTAATGATATCACTTTTGTCGCCCCAACACAGAGGGCTTCAACATTTCCGCCCATATAATGCCTCATAAGGTGNCATCTCCTTTGTCTAAAATTGAGATCCCTCTGAGTGAAGATATACTTTAAACTCTTGTGATCTGTATAAATTTTGCATGAGATTCCATAGAGATAGTGTCGCCAAATTTTGAGAGCAAATACCACTGCTGCAAGTTCCAAGTCATGTGTCGGGTAGTTAGCTTCATGAGTTTTCAATTGTCGAGAAGCATACGCTATTACCCTTCCATTTTGCATGAGGACACATCCTAGTCCTTTGTGAGACGCATCAGTATACAACTCATAACCTTCCGTTCCAACAGGTAGAGTTAACACTGGAGCGGTGGTCAATCTCTTCTTAAGCTCCTGGAACGCCTGCTCACATTCTTCGTCCCAACTATACTTGGTCGTCTTTTTGAGCAAGTTCGTCAGTGGTCTTGCTATCTTCGAGAAGTCTTGAACAAACCTTCGGTAATAACCCGCCAAACCTAAGAAACCGCGGATTTCTGTAACTGATTTGGGCGCTTCCCATTCGATTACCGCTCGTATCTTGGCTGGATCCACCCGTATTCCTTCCTTGGTGATCACATGACCAAGAAATGCGACTTCTCTTTTCCAAAATTCGCACTTTGAAAGCTTTGCGAAAAGTTTCTTTTCCCTCAGTGTCTGTAACACTATCCTGAGATGTTCCTCGTGTTCCTCCGATGTTTTAGAGTAGACCAAGATGTCATCTATGAAAGCAACGACGAATTTGTCCAGGTATGGAAGGAAAATTCGGTTCATCAAGTCCATAAAGGTTCTTGGGGTGTTAGTCACTCCGAATGGCATGACTGTAAACTCGTAGTGTCCGTACCTCGTTCGAAACGCCGTTTTAGGCACATCCTCTTTCGCTACTCGAACTTGGTGATACCCTGACCGTAGGTCAATCTTCGAGAATACACCCGCTCCTTTCAACTGATCAAATAGATCATCGATCCTGGGCAACGGGTATTTGTTCTTCACTGTGACTCAATTGAGTTCCCTATAGTCAATGCACAATCTAAGACTCCCATCTTTCTTCTTTACGAACAACACTGGTGCGCCCCAGGGTGATACGCTTGGTCTAATAAATCCCTTTTCCAACAACTCTGCCAATTGAGCCTTCAGCTCCTCCATCTCTTTGGGTGCCATCCGATAAGGCGCTTTTGAGATAAGTGAGGTTCCTGGTACAAGATCGATGGTGAATTCCACTTCCCTTTCTGGTGGCATTTCAGTGAGATCGTCGGGGAATACGTCAGGAAATTCACGTACAATTGGAGTTCGGTCCATCTCGATTTCTTCTACTTCGGCATCTTGCACCAAGCAGAGATACGCTTCGCATCCCTGACGAACGCACTTCTTTAATTTCTGCATCGTCAACAACCTTGACTCGGGTTGCTTGCCAATCCCTCGGTAGGATATTCTCCTTCCCTTGGGTCCTTGTAGGACAACCTTTCGCACATTACACACGATCTGAGCTTTGTACCTATCCAACCAATCCATCCCGAGTACGACATCGATGCCTTCAAGTTCAAAACGAATTAGGTTTCCGGGGCAGTTAAACCCCGCTATCTCTATAGCAACGTCGTCATAGCCCTCCTTACAGGATACTACTACTCCCGAAGCCGTTGTGACATTTAGATCTAACTTAGCAGTAGGCCTTAACTTTAGTTTATCAGCGAACGCAGAGGATATAAATGAATTGGTAGCCGCCGTATCAAATAGAACTAATCCAAGTACTGAGTTTATGGGGAAAGTACCCGTTACGGCGTCGCTAGCCTGAGCCTAAGCGCTATTGACGACGTTAATCCTGCCTTGTCTCTCTCCGCTGCTTTCTCCCATCACCTGCTTTCCCTTGTGATTGGAACCAGGCGTGGCGTTCGCTGGTCTTCCTGAATTTACAGATTGGGAGTTGGTCCTCTTGTCTTCTGCTCCTGCGAAATTCCAGCCGGCATTCCCATTGAATCTCCTTCCCTGATTCACATTCTGCAGAGGCTTTTGGGGACTGTCTTCTTGACTTCGGCACTGAAAAGATTTGTGCCCCAGGAGACCACACCTATAACATTTGATCTTCATCCCTTGACAGTTTACTCCGGGGTGATTCCTCCCACATCTTGGGCAAGCAGGACGGTTTTCCTGATTGACCCCTTCTCTTCCTCGCACTGGGTTGAAGCTGCCTTGGTTGGCCTTCTTGTTTCCTGCTGGAAACTTCCGAGACTTGTCTTCAGCTTTCCTCTTGCTTCGGCCGTAGACTTCCTGTTGGTCCAGGTATACTTGATAATGATCCGAGGCTCTATCATACGCCTCTTTCAAGGTAGAGCACATGAAAGGTGCAATCATTCCCCTTATACTCCAGTCCAACCCCCGAACGAATCTTATCATTCCCCTTATACTCCAGTCCAACCCCCGAACGAATCTTCTCATTCCCCTTATACTCCAGTCCAACCCCCGAACGAATCTTCTCGCCTTACTCGCCTCATCCGGTACGATCTCTTGAGCAAATCGCATCAGCTCAACGTGCTGATCATAGTATTCCTGGATAGTCGCTCCCTTCTGTTTCAATCGCAGAAACTCCTCGCACTTAATCCCTTTGATACTCTCGGTGTAGAATTGTTCCCTCAATTCCACCTTGAATTCTTCCCAACCAAATGCTGGGTCTTGCAGGAGATTAGGTCCGACCGTCGCCCACCAATTGTCTGCGGCTTTCGTCAGGTAATAGACTGCAGAGGATACTCGTTGATTCGCAGGACAATTCACTGCGTTGAGCAACTTGTCGAACGTTCGGATCCACTCCTCCAAAATTACTGGATCCTTTTCACCTGCGTAGTATGGTGGTTGTCGGTTGGCGATTGCCTTAGCGAAATCCACTCTCGGTTGTCCCTGGTTTTGGTTTTGGCCTTGCTGAGCTAGCATAAACTCAGCCATTCTCTCCATTGCTTGAACCATTCGATCTATCGCAGAGAGGTTATTGTCGTTACCCGCAGGCGCATTCCGTCTCGGCGGCATCCTTGCTGGACGATAATCCCAAGTTAGTACTCGAGGTATAAAAGTCCTCTCGGAATTAGCTAGTTAGGCAGTTAGTATAGCACCTACTCAAGTCCTATACAGTCCTTCCTAACATTCACCCTTATCACACCCTCTAAGCAAGGGTCTCAACATAGTATAATGGTAATCAACGCATTACGCTAGCATGCTTACTCACAACAGCTTAAGCAAACACATGCAAGAAAACACAGATATTGATCATATTATTCAACGACCAGAATCGTGAGATTCTGTGGAGTAAAAAGTGAAATACCCCTTTCTTATGCCACCCGGCCTCCATTCCAGCTCTGCTCTGAACTTGTACTCGTCAAACTGTAACCATAACTTAGATTAGCCTTAACGAACCTAAGCTGACTTCGAAACTTGGTTAACTCGAAACTAGAGCTGACTCGAAAAAAGTTTGACTTAGGATTCTGACTCGAAACAGGGCTCTGATACCAACTTGTAACACCCCGACTCGGCTGTACCGAACAACCGGGGTAGTTACCGCCACACCTAGACTAAACCCAATCACATACAGATGGGGTTCATTCTAGATGCACAGGCTAAAGACATGGAAACTGTACTATATCATCATAACCATTGACTTAATGTGAATTTTTCATAGCCTTTACAAATAGTTACCAAAAGAACCAAGGTTTTAAAAACAGCCCATCAAAGAGTTAAACTGGACCCGACTTTGCTAGACATTCTAGATCTGTCATAACTACTAAAGATATATATACACAAAAAATCAGACTTGCCTCCCCACCCTAGACACTACCTAGTCTAACGAGTGGTACACCGGGCCAGTGTAGGTGCCCCAAACGACGTGCCACTCACCCTCAAACCAGGTGATGTGGTCCAGAAACTTGCAAGTATTGATATACATCATCCATTCCTCGTGATAGTCTGGGGGACTCGGATCCCACGGGTAAGGATAGTGGACAACGAACTCGAGAGGATCGCTATCGGGTAGGACCTCTATGGGATAAAACCCATAACTAGCCTGGATGACGTCAAAAGGACACAACGGTTTGACAGGAGCCGGAGACCAAACCGGTACCGCTGGTGAGACAGCAGTGGGAACAGGATCGGGAGTACAAGTCAGCACAGGAGGATCTGGTGCATAGCCGGGTGCGTACGGGTCACCATCAAGTATGTACTGGGCGTAATCTTCGTAATCTAGGACCGGGAACTCGAACTCCGATGGATCAGAGTTCGCTGGGCTGTATGAGCCCACACTAAATTCCATTTGATAAAGGACATAATGAAGTGTAGTTAGCACGACGGCTAAGTAAGGAAAATCCATTGTCACTCGAAAGCAAACAAAGGTTTCAAAAACAACATAATACTCAGAAAACGGTAAACTTTACCCAACAGTTGCGATCTACCTGCAATCAGATTGACAACAAAAGACAGTATAGTCTAGTATATGAGTGACATCAGCATATAATACTTTCATCTCCAAGAATTCCATCATTTGATTCAAAATAGAGGGTTCAACAACACACACTTTACTGATCAAAAATTCGCGACATTGCATTCTTCAATCTAGTTACGGAGTAACTAGATTTTACATAGTTAGTAAAATTACTTAGTTTCTCTCTGGATAAGTGTAGGGTGGTCTTAGAATGTTTCAAGAACCTCGGGCCGCGGCACTTATGCCTCCCGTAGGTCAAACATCCCAATAACTTCGGGGCCCCGGCTCACAAGCCTCCCGCGAAGTCAAACATCTCAATAACTTTGGGGCCCCGGCTCACAAGCCTCCCGCAAAGTCAAACATTTCACTAACTTCCGGGCCCCGGCTCACAAGCCTCCCAAGAAGTCAAACATCTCGATAACTTTCGGGCCACGGCTCCCGCAGGCTTCTCGTAAAGTCAACATTTCAATAACTTCTGGGCCCCGGCTCGCAAGCCTCCCAAGAAGTCAAACATCTCAATAACTTTCGGGCCACGGCTCCCGCAGGCCTCCCGTAAAGTCAACATTTCAATAACTTCCGGGCCCCAGCTCACAAGCCTCCCAAGAAGTCAAACATCTCAATAACTTTCGGGCCACGGCTCCCGCAGGCCTCCCGTAAAGTCAACATTTCAATAACTTCCGGGCCCCGGCTCACAAGCCTCCCAAGAAGTCAAACATCTCAATAACTTTCGAGCCACGGCTCCCGCAGGCCTCCCGTAAAGTCAACATTTCAATAACTTCTAGGCCCCGGCTCACAAGCCTCCCAAGAAGTTATCATCTCAACAACGTTATCCAGAAACTAAGGTTTTCAAAACATTCTTTCTTCCTTGGGTTTGATTAATATATTCATGTGATGACTCAAACAATCATTCTTATCCAAATGTATTTTTAAAATACACATATTTGTCAATGGTCTTTCACCATGAAAAATCCAAGTGACAAGAGTCACATTTATTTCTTAAATACACAATTTTTCTCCAAGTAATGACTATAATTACAAAAATAGTATTCGAGCTTGCAAAAAAATTTACTCGGTTGCCCGTAGGCCTTCCAAACGTCATAACACTCGGGAATAAAAACATCGGGAAAAAGTTCAGTCGAAAACGAGTCCGCGTCCGTGCCCGCGTCCGGCCTCTCGGCCGTGACGCCAAAACTCCTGGGCGTCGATAGACGCGCTTTGGACGCGCGTCCAAGGCCGCGTCCACTCGATTCTGCCCACCTGGACGCGCGTCCAAGGCCGCGTCCACTCGATTCTGCCCACCTCGGGCAGAAAAACGGGGTTGGTCCACTCGATTCTGCCCACCTCGGGCAGAAAAACGGGGTTGTAACGTCCCGATTTTCGACTATTTTCACAAGTATAGGGGTTGTAACGTCCCGATTTTCGACTATTTTCACAAGTATAAGCCTACAAGGACGTAAACACAGCATATTCATGCATAAATCAACTATGAACATGCATACAAAAATTAAAAAATAATCAAGATGTAGTCTTTTGAGAACACATGATTTAGGGAAGTTTCTTGGGTAGGAATACTAGTTCCTTGGCTCTGGCTTTCACGCCTTGCTAGCTCAAACCGCCATATTGCTACTAGTCCCCTTGCGACGCTACTCTGTCTAAGGAGTTGGTTTTTAATGGAGCCTTAGCACCAACCAACTTTCCTGGGAGTATACCTAAGGATTGTCCATCATGTTTTGGTTTAATTTGTTTGATTAGGCTTTGAATACCCTTGCCGTTGTGATTATGTTCAGTTTTGGTCAATTAAAGAGTAGCTACAACATCTTTAATTTACTGAAATTACATATTAAGGATTAATCACATAAAGTTTATGCAAGAAACCATGTAGTTAACTTTGCATTATATGACGAAATTTAACCCACGTGCAATTTTGTTATATTTAAAGGGTTAATTAGGATAAAATACTAAGCTATGATCATAATTTGCCCACTGGGATTATGCATCGCCATATAGCTTGGTAGTTTTGTCATTAAGGGTGGATAAATATTACCCAAACCGTACCCATTCCATTTCCACCATTCAGTTTTGGTAATATTATGTACTTCGGTTACTCTCTCTCTCTCTCTATTATGTGTCTTAAAAATCCTAACCAAGTCTTAAGTTAATCGCTAATTTGGACTAGTCACATATGTTATCTTTACAAATATGGAAATATTAAGAAGGTGTCTTACCATAATTTGGTTGTCATTGTTAAATATTAATGGTGGTTATAATGTTGATTATTACCATAAAATATTTTAATTAATGAAACCATTAATATTAATATGGTATTCAGTTATAAACCCTGAATTGTTTCCAATTAAGTTTATATGACAATATTTCAGTTAAGTAAATATTTTGGTTATTATTATATTCTTAGCATTTTTCGGATTAAATATTTTGGTTATTATTATATTCTTAGCATTTTTCGGATTTTAAATTTTATTAAGTTTCAAAATTATATCCAAGAATGTTTCTATAGTTAGTGGTTTTAACTATATTATATCCAAGAATGTTTCTATAGTTAGTGGTTTTAACTATTGTTTTTCCATATTTAGTCTCCTATTTAATGTGATAATATTATTATGGCTATTTCCTTTTGAATTATTTTCAATTTTCCATTAATGATAATAATATTATTAATTATGTTATGGAGAATCAATTTAGTAATTTTGAAAAAAAAAACATATTTGCTAAGGCAACTAGCTATTGCTACTAATTCCATAATTATTTAAGTTCTTTGAATTATGATTTTAGTTCGTTATTCCCATATTTGGTTAAGTATGAATAATGAATATTTAGTTTAAATTCGTACTTTATAGTTGGTTCATACTCTTTAAATTGTTTCATGAATTTGATCACATTAAGTGCATAATATTAGGATTAATTATGCAATTAGGTTTTGTGAGATTTTGATTTACAAATGACAATATATATTTTGGTTAGATATTGTTGAAATTTGTAAATTCGGTCTATTTCTCATAAATTTGATCTTTATGTATTAAAACATTTTAATGGGCAAGTTTGAAATTTCAATGTATATATTTATTACTTTACTATTCAAAAATTTGCGTCTCTTTTGTTTGGACTCATTAGAGTTTGAATATTAAGTTTATGCTTTGGAAGCTCATATTAAAAATTGTCTTAAGTTATGCGATTTGTTTAGAATATATGAGTTAAATGCCTAATTTTATGCATATTAATTTGTCCAACACATAATATTTTGTTATGCAAAATAATTTTTTTTTATTATGCCTTTAGCAATGCATAAATTTAGGATGGAATTATATTAGTTCCTAATTAAGTTGGACTTATGCATAAACTTTAGTTACGGTAGTGCCTAAATTTAAGCACATTTGGTCCATTGATTTAGTTCACCCATCTAAGCTTTAATCATAGGTGACCCATGCAATTTTGGTGTATACCCTACAATTTTAGGTTTATACCCCCAAACAGTTATACATTGAGTGCATATGAATTTGGGAGGCATACTAGTTTTATGGCTATGACTTAAGAACATCTTGTGCCACTAGTCTCCGTAAATATCATATATTTGGATTTTTCCATCACGATCTAGTATAATCTGTTTGTTAAAAGAAAATTTAATTTCATTCATTGCCAATGTGATTTGATTTCAGTTCATTAAAGCATAGACATAGCATCTTTAATTTACTGATTTCTCTCAAGGTAATAGGATTACCCCAGGTAATAGGATTACCTCCAGGAAGGTAGTATGAGATTTTGGAAATGTAAGAATACCTGATGTGTTTGGTTTAGATTGTGGAATATAATATTACTTTGTTTGGTTAAGTGTTATATTTTAGGTTATATGGATTAATTTACTATAATGTCTTTATATATATATATATATATATATATTTATTTATTTATTTATTTATTTATTTATTTATAGGTGTGTCTTTATTGTGTGTATGAAAATTAATATAATTCTAAAAACTAAATATAAAATAATTTTAAGAAAATATTCCTAATTAATTTATAAAACTAATTATTGTAAAATATTCCAGTAAACAATTATTGATTCCCGTGCCTACAATATAGTTTCTCTCAATTCTTTTTAATANAATTTTATTAAGTTTCAAAATTATATCCAAGAATGTTTCTATAGTTAGTGGTTTTAACTATTGTTTTTCCATATTTAGTCTCCTATTTAATGTGATAATATTATTATGGCTATTTCCTTTTGAATTATTTTCAATTTTCCATTAATGATAATAATATTATTAATTATGTTATGGAGAATCAATTTAGTAATTTTGAAAAAAAAAACATATTTGCTAAGGCAACTAGCTATTGCTACTAATTCCATAATTATTTAAGTTCTTTGAATTATGATTTTAGTTCGTTATTCCCATATTTGGTTAAGTATGAATAATGAATATTTAGTTTAAATTCGTACTTTATAGTTGGTTCATACTCTTTAAATTGTTTCATGAATTTGATCACATTAAGTGCATAATATTAGGATTAATTATGCAATTAGGTTTTGTGAGATTTTGATTTACAAATGACAATATATATTTTGGTTAGATATTGTTGAAATTTGTAAATTCGGTCTATTTCTCATAAATTTGATCTTTATGTATTAAAACATTTTAATGGGCAAGTTTGAAATTTCAATGTATATATTTATTACTTTACTATTCAAAAATTTGCGTCTCTTTTGTTTGGACTCATTAGAGTTTGAATATTAAGTTTATGCTTTGGAAGCTCATATTAAAAATTGTCTTAAGTTATGCGATTTGTTTAGAATATATGAGTTAAATGCCTAATTTTATGCATATTAATTTGTCCAACACATAATATTTTGTTATGCAAAATAATTTTTTTTTATTATGCCTTTAGCAATGCATAAATTTAGGATGGAATTATATTAGTTCCTAATTAAGTTGGACTTATGCATAAACTTTAGTTACGGTAGTGCCTAAATTTAAGCACATTTGGTCCATTGATTTAGTTCACCCATCTAAGCTTTAATCATAGGTGACCCATGCAATTTTGGTGTATACCCTACAATTTTAGGTTTATACCCCCAAACAGTTATACATTGAGTGCATATGAATTTGGGAGGCATACTAGTTTTATGGCTATGACTTAAGAACATCTTGTGCCACTAGTCTCCGTAAATATCATATATTTGGATTTTTCCATCACGATCTAGTATAATCTGTTTGTTAAAAGAAAATTTAATTTCATTCATTGCCAATGTGATTTGATTTCAGTTCATTAAAGCATAGACATAGCATCTTTAATTTACTGATTTCTCTCAAGGTAATAGGATTACCCCAGGTAATAGGATTACCTCCAGGAAGGTAGTATGAGATTTTGGAAATGTAAGAATACCTGATGTGTTTGGTTTAGATTGTGGAATATAATATTACTTTGTTTGGTTAAGTGTTATATTTTAGGTTATATGGATTAATTTACTATAATGTCTTTATATATATATATATATATATATATTTATTTATTTATTTATTTATTTATTTATTTATAGGTGTGTCTTTATTGTGTGTATGAAAATTAATATAATTCTAAAAACTAAATATAAAATAATTTTAAGAAAATATTCCTAATTAATTTATAAAACTAATTATTGTAAAATATTCCAGTAAACAATTATTGATTCCCGTGCCTACAATATAGTTTCTCTCAATTCTTTTTAATACCCATCTAAGATGTGTAGATCGTAGCAATTCCTTTCAATTTATAGATTGAATCTTGCATAAAAGGTAACTTGCATACTATGTTTGTCACAAAATTAAATTTATATTCTATGATACAAATTGCCTGATTTTAATATTTATGAAATCCTAACTATTTAACACAATGTAAATTCAAAAACACATGCATTACATTTTTGTATAAGCATTTCATACTGAGGTGTATCTTAATCCGTAGTCGTTAGTATATTTGTTGGATTCGCTAATTTAATTTCCCGTTTGCTACAAATTTAATGTGGTTCAATTTCTAGGAAGAATTGTGCAGTAAAGCTAATTTCTAGATTTCACCTAACAATTGTAGCCTCTTAGTGAAGCAGAGATAGGATGAAGAGCTCTCCCACAAATGAAGGCAACCGGTTGACTCTCTGACCATTAACGACGGTAACTGTCACTAGTACAAAAATGACCATAAATATAAGACAATTTGGGTTTAAAGTTAAAACACCGGACGCGTAAAGTGACGCGGTGACATTTTGTAATTAAAAGTTGACTAATTAATTAATTTTATTTATTTATATTTAAATCCCGGACAATTTGCATCCGAAGTATATATCCACTTTGGACACAGATTGTCGGTGGCGTTCCACCATCTGCGTCCGAAGTACCCTACTTCGGACGGAGATTGTTTTCCTTTATTTATTTTATTTTTTTTTTTAAATTTATGGTTTTAGATCCCATCATTTTCAAATTTTCATTTCTGCACCACACCATCGCCGCACGTCACAGCTTCCATCATCTTCCCACCACTCACCACAGCCTCCGCTGCCGCCCCACTGCGTTTGGCATCGGATTCGCCACTCGGCGCCGGTCTCCACTGCTCGACGCATGCCGCTGCCCGCCGTCGCCGCACGCCGCTGCCCTCCATCGCTGCCGGTCTCCACTGCTTGCCGTTGCATGCCGGTCTGCTCTCCCTCGTCCGTTGTCACATTTTTGTTAATATTATTCAAAGGTAGGCCTTATGTACGTCATTATACTGCCTTTTACTTCAAATGGATATGCTATAATTCTTACTGTTATGGGCAAACCGGTTTGGTTCATAACAAGAAGAAACAGAAGCCTTCTTGTTCCCTTTATCCATCACTTCACTATTTTCTTAATTATTTTTAGTTTTTCAGTTTGGCTGACAACCGTACACTAAAACCTTCTTAGAGATATGCTATAATTCTTACTGGAATCTATACTTGATATCCAGCAATCAGCTTAGACAACTCCGGACGCAGATGAACTATTTTGTACTTGTTTTTTTTTTTTTTTTTAATTCATAAATCTTGTACTAATTTAGGTCTTATTTATTTAATAACGATCTATTTAGTCTAAGATTTGAACATGCATGGTTATAGACATCAAAATAATTTATCAAAAAATATAAGTATCACGGGTCTCCAGTCTTTTGTTCTCTATTTTGTACTGAAAGGACTTGAATTTTTGAATCCATATTTACTCAATGAATTTTATTTTTCAAATTTTAAGCATTCTGTCAAATTTTACACTGAATTTTATTTTTCAAAATTTAAGCTTTATGTCAGATTTTGCAAAATCATGTTTATGAATTGTATTTTTCTTGTTCTTCTACTTATTTAATCCAAAACAAATTACATGAAGTGTTCAAAAATTTTCAAAAACATATTTAAAATGATATTTCAAGTTATATGCATATTAAGATGTGTTTAAATTTACAATGGCAAACAAAGTTATAATAGAATTGCCTTTGTCATCCTCAGCTTGTTTTCTCTTTGATCCTATATGTGTTCTCCCTATTTTTTAACATCTATAGAACATTTGAACCCTAAAGCATTGTTTTGCAGGTTTAAAATATGAATATTTACTAAGTCTTATTGAAGCACTAAATGAATTTGTAATTATTTATATCACTAAATTATGTTCGATTAATTAATTTATTAATACATTATAAAAATTGATAACTTACAAATATTATAAAATGTATTTTAAAGTTTATTTTATTATTAATCACTAAATTGTGTTAGATTGATATATTAAGAAAAATTATAAAAGACTTTAAATTTGGGTTTGGGATTTATTTTTATTGGGTTTGCTTTTAATATTGAAAATTATTAAGATGTATCCCTATCCTCAGTAATTTAGAGAAATCAAAATTCACATAGTAATTATGCTAGCATTAATAATTTGATTATTATTATACAAAATTGTTATTATATCATGATGACTTATATGTAGAATTCCTTTGAATACGGTAGGTGTATCGTCAAACCTAAAATAACTTTTTAAGTAAATTATGTTGTGCACACAATATTTTAAAATCAATTTTTTTTTATTGTATTTAAGCCATTTAGCACATTTTCAATCTATAGATCTATTGTTGGAAGAACCAGAAAATTAAACACTTTAATTTATTTCTTAATTTAAACTCATTTATGCCAAAGTTTGGGCACGCTCCGTGCCTAGGACAGTTATGGGCCTAGGTCGTGCCTAGATCCGGTCCTAGGCCAATTTCAAGCTGGGCCCCGGACTTTTTCTAATAACACTAAGACGATCCCGATCCAAGCTAATCCCAGTGAAACCCATGTCCAGTTTTTTAGGGTAGGTTTAATCCTAGACCAGAATCCACAATGCAAGGTGAACCTTGGTCCATGGTATAACAATTGCACCTATAGGGTATGTGTATTTCTAGTGCCTCCTATCAATAATGAAATCGAAGAGATATTTTGATTATATCAACATGGTAAAAGAGAAGGAAAATAAATGTATATTCAGAAATTGCCTCTCATCCTCTTTTTATTAGGTTAACATTGAACACTCATAAAACCTCTCAATTTTCATGACCATAGTCACTCACTTGAACAGGGCCCCAACCCTTGTTTGCTGAGCAGAAATGAGAGGAAGCAGATAGGCCGGCCTCGTGAAGCTGTACACTCCCTACATTGTTCAACCTGTTTCCCCCATTCAAGGAGGGGGCTATTGAGTTACTTTAATTTGCATATCTATAAAAAAAAAATTGGTATATTCCTACCATTCTCATGAAACAAGATTTATACATGTCATCATGTGTTTGTCACCTCATTTTTTGTAGTTTCATTTCATGGTTGAAAATTTTGTAATCTTATTTCATGTTATTTGATATATATTATCATTTTTTTTAGTATTAGTTAATTTAAATTTTAGTTTTTTAAATATAGGGACTATTTTGCCCCAGGCTATAAAATGTTTAGAGTTAAAGATCATTTGATAATAAGCAATTTGATCTGTTTTACCGAGAAGGTCTACCGTTCGAGTCCGTATAGCCTTACTTATATTTATTATAACAATAAAAAAGAAATTATAACGATAAAATAAAGAAAAATCATCTAAAATTTGTCTCATTTTCACTCATTATTTTTTCGTGTTAAGAACTCGCAACTGGTTGGTGTTGGTTAATCAAAATCAATTTATTTCCATGAATTCACTCAGGGAAATCTTATAAGGCAGAACCAAAAACAAAAAAAAGAAAAAATAGATATAAATGGACTCAGAAAAAAATAAAGTATAGCTAGCCAAAAGTAAAAGAAAAAGTTCAAAATTGAATTCAATCAGCATCCATGCATGAAACAGTAGTTGTTTCATGATAGTACATTAGTGCTAATATTTTAGTTTTTAAATATTTATATTTCTTTTATAATGCATTGTCCGCATTTCACAAGATCATACTATAAAAACCGAGGGGGCTATTGAGTTACTTTGCATATCTATAAAAAAAACCGAGGGGGCTATTGAGTTACTTTGCATATCTATAAAAAAATTGGTATATTCCTACCATTCTCATGAAACAAGATTTATACATGTCATCATGTGTTTGTCACCTCATTTTTGTAGTTTCATTTGATGGTTGAAAATTTTGTAATCTTATTTCATGTTATTTGATATATATTATCATTTTTTTTAGTATTACTAAATTTAAATTTTAGTTTTTTAAATATAGGGACTATTTTGCTCCGGGCTATAAAATGTTTAGAGTTAAGATCATTTTGATAATAAGAAATTTGATCTGTTTTACCGAGAAGGTCTACAGTTCGAGTCCGTATAGCGCTACTTATATTTATTATAACAATAAAAAAGAAATTATAACAATAAAAAAAAAAAAGAAAAAATCATCTAAAATTTGTCTCATTTTCACTCATTATTTTTTCGTGTTAAGAACTCGCAACTGGTTGGTGTTGGTTAATCAAAATCAATTTATTCCTATGAGTTCACTCAGGGAAATCTTATAAGGCAGAACCAAAAACAAAAAAAGAAAAAATGGATATCAATGGACTCAGAAATAAATAAAGTATAGCTAGCCAGAAGTAAAAGAAAAAGTTCAAAATTGAATTCAACCAACATCCATGCATGAAACAGTAGTTGTTTCATGATAGTACATTAGTGCTAATATTGTAGTTTTTAAATATTTATATTTTTTTTTATAATGCATTGTCTGCATTTCACAAGATCATACTAATCAACAAGAAAAAAAATTATTTTTAATATGGACGTTCGCCCACATAGTTGCCTGGAGGGTAATAGTTGCAGGTGACAAACATCCAACCAGTTTTGCACGTAGCCCTAGCACAGCCAATACTCGTGGTGTCACGCCAAACCACCTGCGTATAATGGTGGCACTCTCCGCCGGTGCAAGAATTCGACGCCTGGTCATAGTATTTCTTCTCATCCATCCACAACTTCACGGAATCCGCCGGAGACAATTCGGCAGAAGCCATTGCGATGTTTTCTCCATATGGCCCTTGTGAGTGCTGCGCCGCACAGTCAGCAGACCTCTTGGTGGCATAGGATTCAGCAAAGTCTGCTAAGGTGGTGTTCCACTTAACCGGTGGAGCGCCGACCGTTTCTCGAGCCGCGTTATGTGCAGCAATAAACCCTTTAATGCAATCAGAATCACAGGTGGCCTGTCCAAAAGATGGCTGGGCAATGGCGGCTAAGGCAATTATGGCAATAGAGACCTGCAGAAAAGAAAACTCCATTTCCTTTTTATTGTGATTTGCAGATCAGATGCAATAAAAAGGAAAAGTAAGAGGAAATGGAAAAATGTAGTCTTTCTGCAGAGATGCAATATAATGACCATTGGCATTGGGTTATAGGGTATTTATAGGAATGTATGTATCCTAAAAGAATGGATATCTTTGAATAATTTCTATGGCCTACAAATACAAGAATAATGGTGACCTCACACTTGATCATTGCATTTAATAAGGAAACACGAATATTTCTGGGTAGAGTATCTATAGGAAGAAAGTTAGGTAGGTAGGTTGAAAAAAATTGGTTCTGGTGACAAGTAAATGTCTAGGAGGGGTGAATAAAATTTTTTTATTTTACAAAAAATACACAAAAAGTGTACAGCAAAAAATCATAAACTTGCCAAATCTAATTTCAAAATCTCCATTTCCACTTGTTTTGTGATTGTATATATATTCTAACACGATTTGCAAATAATTAATCTTATTTCAGAATCTCCATTTGTAATACCCGTATTTTCCTAAAATTATTATTTTAATAAATATTTTCAAAAAGGAATTATTATTATTATTTTATATAAATCTACCTATTTTGTTATGGGCAATGGGTCAACTTATTTTTTTTTTATTTTACTACTTAAATCCCCTAGCCCAAATGTGATTATTTCGTAATGTTCTGAACCTAACTTTAGCCGAATTCCAAATTAATTATTTTAGCCCAATTTTTTTTGGCCCATTTATAATTCTCTAATTTTTCTACCGTAACTATATCTGTTTTAACCCATAACAGTCTAACCAAAGATATTTTCCCTTACCCACCACAAAAATGTGACAAGTGTCACTTTCTATACCACATGTTTTCATCCTTATCTTATAAGAGATAATATACAAGCTTGATCTCCCATTTTTTTTCCCACTTGGCCGAAATTTAGAGAGGAAAAAAAAGAGAGGAGAGAGAGAGTATTAGTCTTCATCTTCTTCCTTGAAGCTCAAGAATCCATAGCCAAATTTCTCTTCACAAGTATTCAAGTAAAGGAGAGGATTTAGCTATTGGTGTTTAAAGGATTTGAAGGAAAATCTAGCCTCTCAAGTTTCTTATCAAGTGGCTAGAATCCCATTAAGTGTTGATGAGAGTTTTGGTCTTCAAGGGTAAGATTTCATGTTCACTAAAATCATATATTTTGCCCCAATATATATAAGTATATTTTGATGATATATGATATGATATGATATGATATCAAAATTATATGTTTTACAAATTATGTGCATAATAATGTTCATGTGATCACAAGTGCATTGCATAATATGTGTATGATTCTCGAATTGTCGAGAATTGATTTTTACGGGTCAAACCCGTGTGTTGAGTAAATGATTGGCTTGGAATTTTGGTGTTATATACATATATGTATTAAGAATGATATATTATTATGGAATGAATTATTGTGGAGAAAAATATGGTTTGAGAAATTATATATTTTATTGAAGAAAATATTTATTATGAAGAAATGATATATTTTGGAAATTATATATATATATATATATACATATTTGGTCATTGGAGGATAATAATATTGGTGCTGGTGTGAGCCGGAAATTAAATCTCACAACTTACCTTTGGAATTGTAGTCATTATGAAAAATTAATTGATTGATATTGGTGTGGGTCGAATCCCCCAATTTGATTTTGGTTTGGCTAATGATGCCTGGTGGTGGTTATGTAGAGAGCTTAAAGACTCTCCACTTGGTATTTAATCCTCCTTGACAAATATGTTATTTTTGGAAAAGTATATCTCCACATATATGTTTTGAAAAAGTATATTATGAGATAAATGATAAAAACCCAAGCCTATATTTTACGGGGTGAAATGGAACTTACTTAGCTTATGCTAATTTTGGGATATACACCCCTTTGTTTTTGTGTTAAAATGATTTTTGCAGGTGAACATGAATAGGATGGAAGTTGAGGTTGAGATCTACTCTATCTTAGAATAGACACCCTGGAAGTTTTAGCATTTTGAGAAATACCCGGTTGTATTGATTATTTCCATATGTAGTAAGTTATACTTTGGATTGTTATTTGATGTTGTAAGTTTAGCCTTAGCGTTTGGTATAGGAAAGATACCTAAGCGTGGCGGTAACACCCATTTTCTTTTGGTTAGATGTATAAGCTTCCGCAATATATTATTAGTGATTTTGTAATAAATTTAAGATGTGAAAATTGGGGTGTTACACCATTAATCCCATGGTAACTTTGATGCAAACAGCAAAAAAAGATAAAGATTGGAAGCTTGTCAGACAGCCAAGATACCATCCCACAGCTCCACACTGCGAGGCAGGCATGGGCTGATAATCATGCTCTAGTATCCTAGCCTAAAATAACTTTTTAAGTAAATTACGTTGTGCACACAATATTTTAAAATCAATTTTTTTTTATTGTATTTAAGCCATTTAGCACATTTTCAATCTATAGATCTATTGTTGGAAGAACCAGAAAATTAAACACTTTAATTTATTTCTTAATTGAAACTCATTTAGGCCAAAGTTTGGGCACGCTCCGTGCCTAGGACAGTTATGGGCCTAGGTCGTGCCTAGATCCGGTCCTAGGCCAATTTCAAGTTGGGCCCTGTACTTTTTCTAATTAGACTAAGACGATCCCGATCCAAGCTAATCCCAGTGAAGCCCATGTCCAGTTTTTTAGGGTAGGTTTAATCCTGGACCAGAATCCACAATGCAAGGTGAACCTTGGTCCATGGTATAACAATTGCACCTATAGGGTATGTGTATTTCTAGTGCCTCCTATCAATAATGAAATCGAAGAGATATTTTGATTATATCAACCTTGTAAAAGAGAAGGAAAATAAATGTTTATTTAGAAATTGCCATTCATCCTCTTTTTAGGTGAATATTGAACACTCATAAAACCTCTCAATTTTCATGACCATATCATTCGTTATTACTTCCACCAGGGACTGCACCAGTCCTTTAATATATATATATATATCAAATCCTAAAACTTAAATCTCCAATATTCAATTTTCACACATTCTGGTTTCTCGTTATTGTTTCTTTCCTAGCAGAGTAGCGGACCCATTATTGCATACTGCATAGTAGCAGTAAGGAAGTCGGTGAAATGAGACATTTAATTGACCGACAATTGATCTTGAGTTCTTATATTAATTTTTAAAATTTATCTAAAATACGGTTAAGGTTAACAACGATTGTAACTGTCATTACATGCATACCTATTGTGCACTTGAAGAGGGCCCCAACCCTTGTTTGTTGAGCAGAGATGAGAGGAAGATAGGCAGCCCTCGTGAAGCTATACACTCCCTACATTGCTCAACCTGTTTCCCCAAACTGAAGCTATACACTCCCTACATTGCTCAACCTGTTTCCCCAAACCGTTCTAAGGAGGGGGCTATTGAGTTACTTTGCATACCTATAAAAAAAGATTGGTATATTCCTACCATTCTCATGAAACAAGATTTATACATGTCATCATGTGTTTGTCACCACATTTTTTGTAGTTTCATTTCATGGTTGAAAATTTTGTAATCTTATTTCATGTTATTTGATATATATTATCATTTTTTTATTATTACTAAATTTAAATTTTAGTTTTTAAATATAGGGACTATTTTACCCCGGGCTATAAAATGTTTAGAGTTAAGATCATTTTGATAATAAGCAATTAGATCTGTTTTACCAAGAAGGTCTCCCATTTGAGTCCGTATAGCCTTACTTATATTTATTATAACAATAAAAAAGAAATTATAACCATAAAAAAAAATCATCTAAATTTTGTCTCATTTTCACTCATTATTTTTTCATGTTAAGAACTCTAAAACTTGTTGGTGTTGGTTAATCAAAATCAATTTATTCCTATGAGTTCACTCGGGGAAATCTTATAAGGCAGAACCAAAAACAAAAAAGAAAAAATGGATATCAATGGACTCAGAAAAAAATAAAGTATAGCTAGCCAGAAGTAAAAGTAAAAGAAAAAGTTCAAAATTGAATTCAATCAACATCCATGCATGAAACAGTAGTTGTTTCATGATAGTACATTAGTGCTAATATTTTAGTTTTTAAATATTTATATATTTTTTTATAATGCATTGTCTGCATTTCACAAGATCATACTAATCAACAAGAAAAAAAATTGTTTTTAATATGGACGTTCGCTGACATAGTTGCCTGGAGGGTAATAGTTGCAGGTGACAAACATCCAACCAGTTTTGCACGTAGCCCTAGCACAGCCAATACTCGTGGTGTCACGCCAAACCACCTGCGTATAATGGTGGCACTCTCCGCCGGTGCAAGAATTTGACGCCTGATCATAGTATTTCTTCTCATCCATCCACAACTTCACGGAATCCGCCGGAGACAATTCGGCAGAAGCCATTGCGATGTTTTCTCCATATGGCCCTTGTGAGTGCTGCGCCGCACAGTTAGCAGACCTCTTGGTGGCATAGGATTCAGCAAAGTCTGCTAAGGTGGTGTTCCACTTAACCGGTGGAGCGCCGACCGTTTGTCGAGCCGCGTTATGTGCAGCAATAAACCCTTTAATGCAATTAGAATCACAGGCGGCCTGTCAAAAAGATGGCTGGGCAATGGCGGCTAAGGCAATTATGGCAATAGAGACCTGCAGAAAAGAAAACTCCATTTCCTTTTTATTGTGATTTGCAGATTTGATGCAATAAAAAGGAAAAGTAAGAGGAAATGGAAAAATGTAGTCTTTCTGCAGAGATGCAATATAATTACCATTGGCATTGGGTTATAGGGTATTTATAGGAATGTATGTATCCTATAAGAATGGATATCTTTGAATAATTTCTATGGCCTACAAATACAAGAATTATGGTGACCTCACAAATATTGATCATTGCATTTAATAAGGAAACACAAATACTTCTGGGTAGAGTATCTATAGGAAGAAAGTTAGGTAGGTAGGTTGAAAAAAATTGGTTCTGGTGACAAGTAAATGTCTAGGAGGGGTGAATAAAATATTTTTATTTTACAAAAAACACACAAAAAGTGTACAGCAAAAAATCATAAACTTGCCAAATCTAATTTCAAAATCTCCATTTCCACTTGTTTTGAGATTGTATATATATTCTAACACGATTTGCAAATAATTAATCTAATTTCAGAATCTCCATTAATCCCCTGGTAACTTTGATGCAAACAGCAAAAAAAAGATAAAGATTGGAAGCTTGTCAGACAGCCAAGATACCATCCCACAGCTCCACACTGCGAGGCAGGCATGGGCTGATAATCATGCTCTAGTATCCTAGGCTAAAATAACTTTTTAAGTAAATTATGTTGTGCACACAATATTTTAAAATCAATTTTTTTTATTGTATTGAAGTGATTTAGCACATTTTCAATCTATAGATCTATTGTTGGAAGAACTAGAAAATTAAACACTTTAATTTATTTCTTAATTGAAACTCATTTAGGCCAAAGTTTGGGCACGCTCCGTGCCTAGATCCGGTCCTAGGCCAATTTCAAGCTGGGCCCCGAACTTTTTCTAATAAGACTAAGACAATCCCAATCCAAGCTGTTGAATCAAAAGGTTGATCACAATTGTTTGGCAAAAAGAAATCCAATTCAAGTCAGAAAAAAGGAGTACACCAAAATTAGAAATCAAATCCCAATCAAACTAGAAATAACATCAATATTGTTTTGGTTCTGATTAGTTGGCTATTTAAAGGACCTCTCACCATTACACCATTCACGAATTCCCTAGCTAATATTGTGAGGCATAAGAGAGTTTGAGAGAATTCTAAATTCCCCTATAAAGTAGTACATGTGTTTAGGTTACAATAGATTAGATAGGAGAAGATCAATCTATTGTGTAATTTCGTGTCCCAAAACTATGTACTTTGAATATTAAGCTTTTAGTGGATTTAGGCAAATTCGCAAGACTGAGAAGTGCCTCGCAGAATAGGGTTTTTTTCCCAAACTGCGTTATCAAGTCTCTTGTGTTACAACTATTGTTTTAACATCTCTGTGTGCTGCGCATTACATTTTTCAATTGGTATAGAGCCAAACTGCTTAAGTTATTAGTAGGATCCTAATGGAGTTTCCCAGAGAAGGACTATCAAATAACAGGCCACCAGCCCTAAGTGGTACAAACTGTTCTTATTGGAAAGCTAGAATGAAAATCTACATATTAGCACAAGGAGAAAGAGTATGGAGGGCTGTTGAAAACGAATGGAAACATCCCCTTGATGACAATAACAAAGCAAAAGGTCGTGCTGATTGGAGCGAAGAAGAACTCAAAGAGTTCGACTATAACTCAAAAGCTATGAATGTCATCTACGGAGCCGTGAGTGAAGAAACATTCAAACTAATCGCTGCCACAAATGTAGCAAAAACAGCATGGGATATATTGTGTGATCATCATGAAGGAAATTCAACAGTCAAACAATCAAAACTACAAATGGTCCAAACTCAGTTTGAAAATCTGAAGATGGAGGAAGAAGAAGATATCACACAATTTAATGGAAGAATACTAGAAATTGCTGGGGAAGCCTATAACTTAGGGGAACCCATTCCTGAAAACAGGTTAGTAAAAAAGGTATTGCGATCATTACTAGAAAGATTTATGATGAAAGTAACAGCTATTCAAGAAAGCAAAGATCTCAATACCTGCAAGTTAAGTGATCTAATGGGAAACCTTAAAACATATGAGCTTGAGATGCTGCAAAACAAAAAGCCTAATGGCAAAGGAATAGCCCTTCAATCAAAACAAGACACCAACTCAGATGAAGATACTGAAAAAATGGAAGAATCCATTGCTTTGTTGACAAAAAACTTCAACAGAGTTCTCAAGAAATTTAACAAATTCAGAAATAAGAACAAGAGTTTCTCAAATAATCAAGGGAGTCCATCATTTGCACAAAACCAATCCGTCAATTCCAAGAAGAAAGGGAATCCAAACCTTGATGGAATACAGTGCTATGAGTGGACATATTCAGTCAGAATGTCCAAATTACCTAAGGAGGAAGAACAAAACATATGTAACAACCTTGAGTGATGACTCAGATAGTGAAGAAGAAAACAACACAAATTTTGTGGCCTTTTTCACAAATCATGAAGGCGATGATGAATAAAAGGAGGACATGCATGATTTATTAAACTCCTATACACAGCTGCACGCCAAGTGGGAAGAAATCATCAAAGTAAACTTAAATCTCATGCAAGAAAATCACTTCCTTAAAAGTGAAAAGGAAAATGAAATACTTCTTCACAAAGAAACCCAAGAAAAGTTAATGAAATCACTAAAAGAGGAAGACAAGTTGCTACAGGAAATAAGAAGACTAACTGAAAATGCAGAACAATCAAACTTAGCAACAAGGAAAGATTTTGCAGTCGAAAACAGAGAAGTGTTACAACATCACTTTCAACACCGTAGAAGAATCAGATGTTACTACTGTCACAGATTGGGACACATCAAGGCACACTGCTACAAAAGACAAAATGATCTCCATAACAGAATCTGGGCAAAGCAAGAACAAAAACCAGCCCAAAGAGTCTGGGTCAGAAAAAATCAAACACCAGTCACAGCCTATACTTCAAAAATCAGCAAAGAAACAAGTGTTTGGTACTTCGACAGTGGATGTTCAAGACACATGATCGGAAACCCAAACAATAATCTAGAGGACATCCATTACAAAAGTGAAGGACATGTAACCTTTGGAGATGGAGAAAGGGGGCAAATCATTGCTAGCGGAACACTAAATGTCCATGGTCTCCCCAGATTATCAAGAGTCTTCCTGGTACAAGGCTTAAAAGCAAACCTTATCAGTATAAGTCAGCTGTGCGAAGATGAACTAAGGGTAGAATTCTCAAAAGAAAATTGCAAAGTGTACAACCAAGGACATGAATGCGTCATGATTGGAAAAAGGTCATCGGATAAATGCTACACATGGGATAGCCATTTAACCTGCAACCAAGTCACTATCAATCAAACACTTCTGTGGCATCAACGTATGGGGCATATAAATTTTCATGATATGAAAAAGGGACTAAAAAGGGGAGCATACCGAGATGTTCCAAAACTGGACATTGATGAAAATAGAAAATGTGATGCATGTCTTGAAAACAAAATGACAAGAAGTAGCCACAAAAGAACACCAGGAACTCACACTTCAAGAATTATGGAACTTCTCCATATGGACCTCTTTGGACCCACTCAAACAGAAAGCATAGGAGGAAAACGGTATGTTCATGTAACCGTTGATGATTTCTCACGATATACATGGGTAAACTTCCTCAGAGACAAATCAGAAACATTCAACGCCTTCAAAATCCTCATCAACAAAATACAAAATGAAAAGGATCAAAAGGTGGGAAAAATCATCCGGTTAAGAAGTGATCATGGAAGAGAATTTGAAAACTCACAGTTCAAAACATATTGTGACGAGAATGGAATCCATCACGAATTCTCGGCTCCCAAAACACCGCAACAAAATGGGGTAGTTGAGCGGAAAAATCGGACCATACAAGAAATGGCAAGGGTCCTACTAAATCACAAAAGAATATCACCAAAGTTTTGGGCAGAGGCTGTAAACACCGCATGTTACTTGATAAATCGAGTATACATACGGAAAGAAACAAACATGACACCCTACCAAATTTGGAAAGGTAGGACACCAAATCTAAAACACACACATGTATTTGGTAGCAACTGCTACATACTAAGAGACAGAGAATCCTTAGGAAAATTCGACATCAAAAGTGACCAAGGAATCTTCCTAGGATACTCATCAAACAGTCGGGCCTTTCGTGTGTTTAATCTCAGGACAAACAGTGTGATGGAATCCATAAATGTAACCATCAACGATGAATATTCAGAAGAAAACAATGATAATGATGATTACTCAGAAATTGTTGAAACAACAGTTCCACCATCAATGAATACCCCTACAGAAAAAACAAAAACAGAGACCAAATCAGAAGATGAGGATGAAGAAACTAAAAAACAGCCTCTCATACCAAAATCAAAAACTCAGAAAAATCACCCCCTCGAAAATATCATTGGAGATCTAGAAGATGGAATAAGGACTAGAGGGAAAAATAGAGACTACCTCAAGATGTCTGAAGGAGATCTTTGTTATACATCAAAAATCGAACCAAAGAACACCAATGAAGCATTGTTAGATGAATTTTGGATAGAAGCCATGCAGGAGGAATTACAACAGTTTGAAAGAAATGGGGTATGGGAATTAGTCACCAAACCACAAGATGTCAACAGCATCGGAACAAAATGGGTCTATAAAAACAAAACAGATGAACAAGGAAACATAGTAAGGAACAAAGCCAGACTAGTAGCCCAAGGCTACACACAAGTCGAAGGAACAGACTTTGAAGAAACTTTTGCACCAGTAGCTAGAATTGAGTCCATACGGCTTCTAATAGCCGTAGCATGCATCCTAAAAATAAAACTGTATCAAATGGATGTAAAAACCGCATTTCTGAATGGGTACCTAAAAGAAGAAGTCTATGTAGCCCAACCAAAAGGTTTTGAAGATCCATATCATCCTGAACATGTCTACAAGCTCAAGAAGGCACTATATGGTTTAAAACAAGCTCCACGAGCTTGGTATGAGCGATTAACCCAATTCTTGCTGAATAAAGGTTACCAAAGAGGGAGTGTAGACAAGACACTATTTGTAAAAACTCATAAGAAAGATATCACGATTACACAAATCTACGTTGACGATATAGTTTTTGGATCAACACAAAGCTGCTACAAGAACCAATTCATTACAGATATGGAAGGAGAATTTGAGATGAGTATGGTTGGTGAACTAAGCTACTTTCTGGGGTTACAGGTTAAGCAATTAGAAAATGGAATCTTTGTCTCACAAAGCAAATATGCAAGAAATCTTGTCAAAAGATTCGGATTGAATGAAAGCAAAGTTGTTAGAACACCTGTTCCAACAACAGAGAGGATCTCTAAAGATCCAGAAGGGAAGAAGGTGGAACAGACTCTATATCGAAGCATGATAGGGGGCCTACTCTATTTAACAGCGAGCAGACCAGATTTAAGTTTTGGGGTAGGGATATGTGCCAGATATCAAGCCAATCCCATGGAAACACATCTAAAAGCTGTAAAAAGAGTCATCAAATATGTAAAAGGGACCATTGATCTAGGTATATGGTATTCTTTTGACACAAACCAACACCTATCTGCATACTGCGATGCAGACTGGGCGGGAAATATGGATGATAGAAAAAGCACATCAGGAGGATGCTTCCTGATTTTTGGTGTCTTAGTTAAGCAAAAAACAGAGCTCAATATCCATATCAACAGTAGAGGCTGAATATATCGCTGCCGGAAGTTGCTGTACACAACTATTGTGGATGAAACAAATGTTAGATGATTATGGGATCCACCAATCAACAATGACCATATACTGTGATAACAAAAGTGCAATAGACATCTCCAAAAATCCTGTTCAGCATTCACGAACCAAACACATTGACATCAGACACCACTTCATAAGGGAACTAGTTGAAGATGAAATCGTATCTCTCACACATATCAGTACTGACAAACAATTGGCAGATATCTTTACGAAAGCACTAGATGGAAACAGATTCTCAAAGTTGAGATCCGAAATTGGCTTAGGCCAAATATAGTTCAAAAAAAAAGAGAGAAAAGAAAAGAAAAGAAAAGAGCTGGAATAGTGAGGAAAAAGAAAGAGAAACTGAAGAAATATTTGACTATGTGGGTCCAAGAACACGTGAAAAAAACAGTCAAGAAGAAAATCAAGGAGAAGAAAGACAAGAAGAAGAAAAGACTCCAGAAGGAAATTTTTGAGCAAAAAAGGGGGAGAAACAAATTCAATTCTGACTCTTTTGTTGATCTACTGAAGATCTGTTGATGATGAAATCTTTTGCTGAATATTATGCTAATGATGAAGACAAGTCTTTTGCTAATATGCTGATGATGAAGTTTTTTTTTCTAATATGCTGGAATGATAAGAACATATGTTTGTACCATTAATGCTACTATGAAGTTCAGAATACTATGAACTATCATGTATACTATTAATGATGAAACTTCTCTAAGCAGCTAAATGATTCAAATCACTAACAAATGATGAAATTTGATGCTGATGAATCTACTCACTAATTGGTACTACTATAATTATTTCCTCTGTCTCTCAAAAAATACCATACTGACCTGAAGTCACAAAGACTCAAACAGAAGATTCAGGACCAAAAGTGGAAATACAGGAGAATCAACTAAGGGGGAGAAATCAAGGTTTTTGCCAAAAATTTGACAAAGGGGGAGAGTGTTGAATCAAAAGGTTGATCACAATTGTTTGGAAAAAAGAAATCCAATTCAAGTCAGAAAAAGGAGTACACCAAGATTAGAAATCAAATCCCAAACAAACTAGGAATAACACCAATACTGTTTTGGTTCTGATTAGTTGGCTATTTAAAGGACCTCTCACCATTACACCATTCACGAATTCCCTAGCTAATATTGTGAGGCATAAGAGAGTTTGAGAGGATTCTAAATTCCCCAAGAAAGTAGTACATGTGTTTAGGTTACAATAGATTAGATAGGAGAAGATCAATCCATTGTGTAATTTCTGGTCCCAAAACTATGTACTTTGAATATTAAGCTTTTAGTGGATTTAGGCAAATTCTCAAGACTGAGAAGTGCCTCGCAGAATAGGGTTTTTCCCAAACTGCGTTATCAAGTCTCTTGTGTTACAACTATTGTTTTAATATCTCTGTGAGCTGCGCATTACATTTTTCACAAGCTAATCCCAGTGAAGCCCATGTCCAGTTTTTTAGGGTAGGTTTAATCCTGGACACAATGCAAGGTGAACCTTGGTCCATGATATAACAATTGCACCTATAGGATATGTGTATTTCTAGTGCCTCCTATCAATAATGAAATCGAAGAGATATTTTGATTATATCAACCTGGTAAAAGAGAAGGAAAATAAATGTTTATTTAGAAAATGCCTTTCATCCTCTTTTTAGGTGCATATTGAACACTCATAAAACCTCTCAATTTTCATGACCATATCATTCGTTATTACTTCCACCAGGGAAGTCACTCACTTGAAGAGGGCCCCAACCCTTGTTTGCTGAGCAGAAATGAGAGGAAGCAGATAGGCCGGCCTCGTGAAGCTGTACACTCCCTACATTGTTCAACCTGTTTCCCCAAACCGTTCTAAGGAGGGGGCTATTGAGTTACTTTAATTTGCATATCTATAAAAAAAAATTGGTATATTCCTACCATTCTCATGAAACAAGATTTATACATGTCATCATGTGTTTGTCACCTCATTTTTTGTAGTTTCATTTCATGGTTGAAAATTTTGTAATCTTATTTCATGTTATTTGATATATATTATCATTTTTTTTAGTATTACTTAATTTAAATTTTAGTTTTTTAAATATAGGGACTATTTTGCCCAAGGCTATAAAATGTTTAGAGTTAAAGATCATTTGATAATAAGCAATTTGATCTGTTTTACCGAAAAGGTCTACCGTTCGAGTCCGTATAGCCTCACTTATATTTATTATAACAATAAAAACGAAATTATAACGAAAAAATAAAGAAAAAATCATCTAAAATTTGTCTCATTTTCACTCATTATTTTTGAGGGTTAAGAACTCGCAACCGGTTGGTGTTGGTTAATCAAAATCAATTTATTCCCATGAGTTCACTCAGGGAAATCTTATAAGGCAGAACCATAAACAAAAAAGAAAAAATAGATATCAATGGACTCAGAAAAAAATAAAGTATAGCTAGCCAGAAGTAAAAGAAAAAGTTCAAAATTGAATTCAATCAACATCCATGCATGAAACAGTAGATGTTTCATGATAGTACATTAGTGCTAATATTTTAGTTTTTAAATATTTATATTTTTTTTTTGTATAATGCATTGTCTGCATTTCACAAGATCATACTAATCAACAAGAAAAAAAATTGTTTTTAATATGGACGTTCGCCCACATAGTTGCCTGGAGGGTAATAGTTGCAGGTGACAAACATCCAACCAGTTTTGCATGTAGCCCTAGCACAGCCAATACTCGTGGTGTCACGCCAAACCACCTGCGTATAATGGTGGCACTCTCCGCCGGTGCAAGAATTCGACGCCTGGTCATAGTATTTCTTCTCATCCATCCACAATTTCACGGAATCCGCTGGAGACAATTCGGCAGAAGCCATTGCGATGTTTTCTCCATATGGCCCTTGTGAGTGCTGCGCCGCACAGTCAGCAGACCTCTTGGTGGCATACGATTCAGCGAAGTCTGCTAAGGTGGTGTTCCACTTAACCGGTGGAGCGCCGACCGTTTCTCGGGCCGCGTTATGTGCAACAATAAACCCTTTAATGCAATCAGAATCACAGGCGGCCTGTCCAAAAGATGGCTGGGCAATGGCGGCTAAGGCAATTATGGCAATAGAGACCTGCAGAAAAGAAAACTCCATTTCCTTTTTATTGTGATTTGCAGATCAGATGCAATAAAAAGGAAAAGTAAGAGGAAATGGAAAAATGTAGTCTTTCTGCAGAGATGCAATATAATGACCATTGGCATTGGGTTATAGGGTATTTATAGGAATGTATGTATCCTAAAAGAATGGACATCTTTGAATAATTTCTATGGCCTACAAATACAAGAATAATGGTGACCTCACAAATATTGATCAATGCTTTTAATAAGGAAACACAAATATTTATGGGTAGAGTATCTATAGGAAGAAAGTTAGGTAGGTAGGTTGAAAAAATTTGGTTCTGGTGATAAGTAAATGTCTAGGAGGGATGAATAAAAATTTTTTATTTTACAAAAAATACACAAAAAGTGTACAGCAAAAAATCATAAACTTGCCAAATCTAATTTCAAAATCTCCATTTCCACTTGTTTTGAGTTTGTATATATATTCTAACACGATTTGCAAATAATTAATCTAATTTCAGAATCTCCATTAATCCCCTAGTAACTTTGACGCAAACAGCAAAAATAGATAAAGATTGGAAGCTTGTCAGACAACCAAGATACCATCCCACTGCGAGGCTGTCATGGGCTGATAATCATGCTATAGTATCCTAGCCTAAAATAACTTTTTAAGTAAATTATGTTGTGCACACAATTTTTTAAAATCTATTTTTTTTATTGTATTTAAGCCATTTAGCACATTTTCAATCTATAGATCTATTGTTGGAAGAACCAGAAAATTAAACACTTTAATTTATTTCTTAATTGAAACTCATTTAGGCCAAAGTTTGGGCACGCGCCGTGCCTAGGACTGTTATGGGCCTAGGCCGTGCCTAGATCCCCGTGCCTAGGACTGTTATGGGCCTAGGCCGTGCCTAGATCCGGTCCTAGGGGACTGTTATGGGCCTAGGCCGTGCCTAGATCCGGTCCTAGGCCAATTTCAAGCTGCTAGGCCGTGCCTAGATCCGGTCCTAGGCCAATTTCAAGCTGTGCCCCGGACTTTTTCTAATAAGACTAAGACGATCCCAATCCAAGCTAATCCCAGTGAAGCCCATGTCCAGTTTTTTAGGGTAGGTTTAATCCGGGACACAATGCAAGGTGAACCTTGGTCTATGGTATAACAATTGCACCTATAGGGTATGTGTATTTCTAGTGCCTCCTATCAATAATGAAATCGAAGAGATATTTTGATTATATCAACCCGGTAAAAGAGAAGTAAAATAAATGTTTATTTAGAAATTGCCTTTCATCCTCTTTTTAGGTGAATATTGAACACTCATAAAACCTCTCAATTTTCATGACCATATCATTCGTTATTACTTCCACCAGGGAAGTCACTCACTTGAAGAGGGCCCCAACCCTTGTTTGCTGAAGAGATGAGAGGAAGCAGATAGGCAGCCCTCGTGAAGCTATACACTCCCTACATTGCAAAACCTGTTTCCCAAAACCGTTCTAAGGAGGGGGCTATTGAGTTACTTTGCATACCTATAAAAAAAAATTGGTATATTCCTACCATTCTCATGAAACAAGATTTATACATGTCATCATGTGTTTGTCACCTCATTTTTTGTAGTTTCATTTCATGGTTGAAAATTTCGTAATCTTATTTCATGTTATTTGATATATATTATCATTTTTTTAGTATTACTAAATTTAAATTTTAGTTTTTTAAATATAGGGACTATTTTGCCCCGGGCTATAAAATGTTTAGAGTTAAGATCATTTTGATAATAAGCAATTTGATTTGTTTTACCGAGAAGGTCTACCATTCGAGTCCGTATAGCCCTACTTATATTTATTACAACAATAAAAAAAGAAATTATAACCGATAAAAAAAAAAGAAAAAATCATCTAAAATTTGTCTCATTTTCACTCATTATTTTTTCGTGTTAAGAACTCGCAACTGGTTGGTGTTGGTTAATCAAAATCAATTTATTACTATGAGTTCACTCAGGGAAATATTATTAGGCAGAACCAAAAACAAAAAAAAAGAAAAAATGGATATCAATGGACTCGGAAAAAAATAAAGTATAGCTAGCCAGAAGTAAAAGAAAAAGTTCAAAATTGAATTCAATCAACATCCATGCATGAAACAGTAGTTGTTTCATGATAGTACATTAGTGCTAATATTTTAGTTTTTAAATATTTATATTTTTTTGTATAATGCATTGTCTGCATTTCACAAGATCATACTAATCAACAAGAAAAAAAAAATTGTTTTTAATATGGACGTTCGCCCACATAGTTTCCTGGAGGGTAATAGTTGCAGGTGACAAACATCCAACCAGTTTTGCACGTAGCCCTAGCACAGCCAATACTCGTGGTGTCACGCCAAACCACCTGCGTATAATGGTGGCACTCTCCGCCGGTGCAAGAATTCAACGCCTGGTCATAGTATTTCTTCTCATCCATCCACAATTTCACGGAATCCGCCGGAGACAATTCGGCAGAAGCCATTGCGATGTTTTCTCCATATGGCCCTTGTGAGTGCTGCGCCGCACAGTTAGCAGACCTCTTGGTGGCATACGATTCAGCGAAGTCTGCTAAAGCAGACCTCTTGGTGGCATACGATTCAGCGAAGTCTGCTAAGGTAGACCTCTTGGTGGCATACGATTCAGCGAAGTCTGCTAAGGTGGTGTTCCACTTAACCGGTGGAGCGCCGACCTCTGCTAAGGTGGTGTTCCACTTAACCGGTGGAGCGCCGACCGTTTCTCGGGCCGCGTTATGTGCAGCAATAAACCCTTTAATGCAATCAGAATCACAGGCGGCCTGAGCAATAAACCCTTTAATGCAATCAGAATCACAGGCGGCCTGTCCAAAAGATGGCTGGGCGCAATCAGAATCACAGGCGGCCTGTCCAAAAGATGGCTGGGCAATGGTGGCTAAGGCAATTATGGCAATAGAGACCTGCAGAAAAGAAAACTCCATTGGTGGCTAAGGCAATTATGGCAATAGAGACCTGCAGAAAAGAAAACTCCATTTCCTTTTTATTGTGATTTGCAGATCAGATGCAATAAAAAGGAAAAGTAAGAGGAAATGGAAAAATGTAGTCTTTCTGCAGAGATGCAATATAATGACCATTGGCATTGGGTTATAGGGTATTTATAGGAATGTATGTATCCTAAAAGAATGGACATCTTTGAATAATTTCTATGGCCTACAAATACAAGAATAATGGTGACCTCACAAATATTGATCAATGCATTTAATAAGGAAACACAAATATTTATGGGTAGAGTATCTATAGGAAGAAAGTTAGGTAGGTAGGTTGAAAAAATTTGGTTCTGGTGATAAGTAAATGTCTAGGAGGGATGAATAAAAATTTTTTATTTTACAAAAAATACACAAAAAGTGTACAGCAAAAAATCATAAACTTGCCAAATCTAATTTCAAAATCTCCATTTCCACTTGTTTTGAGTTTGTATATATATTCTAACACGATTTGCAAATAATTAATCTAATTTCAGAATCTCCATTAATCCCCTAGTAACTTTGATGCAAACAGCAAAAATAGATAAAGATTGGAAGCTTGTCAGACAACCAAGATACCATCCCACTGCGAGGCTGTCATGGGCTGATAATCATGCTATAGTATCCTAGCCTAAAATAACTTTTTAAGTAAATTATGTTGTGCACACAATTTTTTAAAATCTATTTTTTTTATTGTATTTAAGCCATTTAGCACATTTTCAATCTATAGATCTATTGTTGGAAGAACCAGAAAATTAAACACTTTAATTTATTTCTTAATTGAAACTCATTTAGGCCAAAGTTTGGGCACGCTCCGTGCCTAGGACTGTTATGGGCCTAGGCCGTGCCTAGATCCGGTCCTAGGCCAATTTCAAGCTGTGCCCCGGACTTTTTCTAATAAGACTAAGACGATCCCAATCCAAGCTAATCCCAGCGAAGCCCACGTCCAGTTTTTTAGGGTAGGTTTAATCCGGGACACAATGCAAGGTGAACCTTGGTCCATGGTATAACAATTGCACCTATAGGGTATGTGTATTTCTAGTGCCTCCTATCAATAATGAAATCGAAGAGATATTTTGATTATATCAACCCGGTAAAAGAGAAGGAAAATAAATGTTTATTTAGAAATTGCCTTTCATCCTCTTTTTAGGTGAATATTGAACACTCATAAAACCTCTCAATTTTCATGACCATATCATTCGTTATTACTTCCACCAGGGAAGTCACTCACTTGAAGAGGGCCCCAACCCTTGTTTGCTGAAGAGATGAGAGGAAGCAGATAGGCAGCCCTCGTGAAGCTATACACTCCCTACATTGCAAAACCTGTTTCCCCAAACCGTTCTAAGGAGGGGGCTATTGAGTTACTTTGCATACCTATAAAAAAAAATTGGTATATTCCTACCATTCTCATGAAACAAGATTTATACATGTCATCATGTGTTTGTCACCTCATTTTTTGTAGTTTCATTTCATGGTTGAAAATTTCGTAATCTTATTTCATGTTATTTGATATATATTATCATTTTTTTAGTATTACTAAATTTAAATTTTAGTTTTTTAAATATAGGGACTATTTTGCCCCGGGCTATAAAATGTTTAGAGTTAAGATCATTTTGATAATAAGCAATTTGATTTGTTTTACCGAGAAGGTCTACCATTCGAGTCCGTATAGCCCTACTTATATTTATTATAACAATAAAAAAGAAATTATAACCGATAAAAAAAAAAGAAAAAATCATCTAAAATTTGTCTCATTTTCACTCATTATTTTTTCGTGTTAAGAACTCGCAACTGGTTGGTGTTGGTTAATCAAAATCAATTTATTACTATGAGTTCACTCAGGGAAATATTATTAGGCAGAACCAAAAACAAAAAAGAAAAAATGGATATCAATGGACTCAGAAAAAAATAAAGTATAGCTAGCCAGAAGTAAAAGAAAAAGTTCAAAATTGAATTCAATCAACATCCATGCATGAAACAGTAGTTGTTTCATGATAGTACATTAGTGCTAATATTTTAGTTTTTAAATATTTATATTTTTTTGTATAATGCATTGTCTGCATTTCACAAGATCATACTAATCAACAAGAAAAAAAAATTGTTTTTAATATGGACGTTCGCCCACATAGTTGCCTGGAGGGTAATAGTTGCAGGTGACAAACATCCAACCAGTTTTGCACGTAGCCCTAGCACAGCCAATACTCGTGGTGTCACGCCAAACCACCTGCGTATAATGGTGGCACTCTCCGCCGGTGCAAGAATTCGACGCCTGGTCATAGTATTTCTTCTCATCCATCCACAATTTCACGGAATCCGCCGGAGACAATTCGGCAGAAGCCATTGCGATGTTTTCTCCATATGGCCCTTGTGAGTGCTGCGCCGCACAGTCAGCAGACCTCTTGGTGGCATACGATTCAGCGAAGTCTGCTAAGGTGGTGTTCCACTTAACCGGTGGAGCGCCGACCGTTTCTCGGGCCGCGTTATGTGCAGCAATAAACCCTTTAATGCAATCAGAATCACAGGCGGCCTGTCCAAAAGATGGCTGGGCAATGGCGGCTAAGGCAATTATGGCAATAGAGACCTGCAGAAAAGAAAACTCCATTTCCTTTTTATTGTGATTTGCAGATCAGATGCAATAAAAAGGAAAAGTAAGAGGAAATGGAAAAATGTAGTCTTTCTGCAGAGATGCAATATAATGACCATTGGCATTGGGTTATAGGGTATTTATAGGAATGTATGTATCCTAAAAGAATGGACATCTTTGAATAATTTCTATGGCCTACAAATACAAGAATAATGGTGACCTCACAAATATTGATCAATGCATTTAATAAGGAAACACAAATATTTATGGGTAGAGTATCTATAGGAAGAAAGTTAGGTAGGTAGGTTGAAAAAATTTGGTTCTGGTGATAAGTAAATGTCTAGGAGGGATGAATAAAAATTTTTTATTTTACAAAAAATACACAAAAAGTGTACAGCAAAAAATCATAAACTTGCCAAATCTAATTTCAAAATCTCCATTTCCACTTGTTTTGAGTTTGTATATATATTCTAACACGATTTGCAAATAATTAATCTAATTTCAGAATCTCCATTAATCCCCTAGTAACTTTGATGCAAACAGCAAAAATAGATAAAGATTGGAAGCTTGTCAGACAACCAAGATACCATCCCACTGCGAGGCTGTCATGGGCTGATAATCATGCTATAGTATCCTAGCCTAAAATAACTTTTTAAGTAAATTATGTTGTGCACACAATTTTTTAAAATCTATTTTTTTTTATTGTATTTAAGCCATTTAGCACATTTTCAATCTATAGATCTATTGTTGGAAGAACCAGAAAATTAAACACTTTAATTTATTTCTTAATTGAAACTCATTTAGGCCAAAGTTTGGGCACGCTCCGTGCCTAGGACTGTTATGGGCCTAGGCCGTGCCTAGATCCGGTCCTAGGCCAATTTCAAGCTGTGCCCCGGACTTTTTCTAATAAGACTAAGACGATCCCAATCCAAGCTAATCCCAGCGAAGCCCACGTCCAGTTTTTTAGGGTAGGTTTAATCCGGGACACAATGCAAGGTGAACCTTGGTCCATGGTATAACAATTGCACCTATAGGGTATGTGTATTTCTAGTGCCTCCTATCAATAATGAAATCGAAGAGATATTTTGATTATATCAACCCGGTAAAAGAGAAGGAAAATAAATGTTTATTTAGAAATTGCCTTTCATCCTCTTTTTAGGTGAATATTGAACACTCATAAAACCTCTCAATTTTCATGACCATATCATTCGTTATTACTTCCACCAGGGAAGTCACTCACTTGAAGAGGGCCCCAACCCTTGTTTGCTGAAGAGATGAGAGGAAGCAGATAGGCAGCCCTCGTGAAGCTATACACTCCCTACATTGCAAAACCTGTTTCCCCAAACCGTTCTAAGGAGGGGGCTATTGAGTTACTTTGCATACCTATAAAAAAAAATTGGTATATTCCTACCATTCTCATGAAACAAGATTTATACATGTCATCATGTGTTTGTCACCTCATTTTTTGTAGTTTCATTTCATGGTTGAAAATTTCGTAATCTTATTTCATGTTATTTGATATATATTATCATTTTTTTAGTATTACTAAATTTAAATTTTAGTTTTTTAAATATAGGGACTATTTTGCCCCGGGCTATAAAATGTTTAGAGTTAAGATCATTTTGATAATAAGCAATTTGATTTGTTTTACCGAGAAGGTCTACCATTCGAGTCCGTATAGCCCTACTTATATTTATTATAACAATAAAAAAGAAATTATAACCGATAAAAAAAAAAGAAAAAATCATCTAAAATTTGTCTCATTTTCACTCATTATTTTTTCGTGTTAAGAACTCGCAACTGGTTGGTGTTGGTTAATCAAAATCAATTTATTACTATGAGTTCACTCAGGGAAATATTATTAGGCAGAACCAAAAACAAAAAAGAAAAAATGGATATCAATGGACTCAGAAAAAAATAAAGTATAGCTAGCCAGAAGTAAAAGAAAAAGTTCAAAATTGAATTCAATCAACATCCATGCATGAAACAGTAGTTGTTTCATGATAGTACATTAGTGCTAATATTTTAGTTTTTAAATATTTATATTTTTTTGTATAATGCATTGTCTGCATTTCACAAGATCATACTAATCAACAAGAAAAAAAAATTGTTTTTAATATGGACGTTCGCCCACATAGTTGCCTGGAGGGTAATAGTTGCAGGTGACAAACATCCAACCAGTTTTGCACGTAGCCCTAGCACAGCCAATACTCGTGGTGTCACGCCAAACCACCTGCGTATAATGGTGGCACTCTCCGCCGGTGCAAGAATTCGACGCCTGGTCATAGTATTTCTTCTCATCCATCCACAATTTCACGGAATCCGCCGGAGACAATTCGGCAGAAGCCATTGCAATGTTTTCTCCATATGGCCCTTGTGAGTGCTGCGCCGCACAGTCAGCAGACCTCTTGGTGGCATACGATTCAGCGAAGTCTGCTAAGGTGGTGTTCCACTTAACCGGTGGAGCGCCGACCGTTTCTCGGGCCGCGTTATGTGCAGCAATAAACCCTTTAATGCAATCAGAATCACAGGCGGCCTGTCCAAAAGATGGCTGGGCAATGGTGGCTAAGGCAATTATGGCAATAGAGACCTGCAGAAAAGAAAACTCCATTTCCTTTTTATTGTGATTTGCAGATCAGATGCAATAAAAAGGAAAAGTAAGAGGAAATGGAAAAATGTAGTCTTTCTGCAGAGATGCAATATAATGACCATTGGCATTGGGTTATAGGGTATTTATAGGAATGTATGTATCCTAAAAGAATGGACATCTTTGAATAATTTCTATGGCCTACAAATACAAGAATAATGGTGACCTCACAAATATTGATCAATGCATTTAATAAGGAAACACAAATATTTATGGGTAGAGTATCTATAGGAAGAAAGTTAGGTAGGTAGGTTGAAAAAATTTGGTTCTGGTGATAAGTAAATGTCTAGGAGGGATGAATAAAAATTTTTTATTTTACAAAAAATACACAAAAAGTGTACAGCAAAAAATCATAAACTTGCCAAATCTAATTTCAAAATCTCCATTTCCACTTGTTTTGAGTTTGTATATATATTCTAACACGATTTGCAAATAATTAATCTAATTTCAGAATCTCCATTAATCCCCTAGTAACTTTGATGCAAACAGCAAAAATAGATAAAGATTGGAAGCTTGTCAGACAACCAAGATACCATCCCACTGCGAGGCTGTCATGGGCTGATAATCATGCTATAGTATCCTAGCCTAAAATAACTTTTTAAGTAAATTATGTTGTGCACACAATTTTTTAAAATCTATTTTTTTTATTGTATTTAAGCCATTTAGCACATTTTCAATCTATAGATCTATTGTTGGAAGAACCAGAAAATTAAACACTTTAATTTATTTCTTAATTGAAACTCATTTAGGCCAAAGTTTGGGCACGCTCCGTGCCTAGGACTGTTATGGGCCTAGGCCGTGCCTAGATCCGGTCCTAGGCCAATTTCAAGCTGTGCCCCGGACTTTTTCTAATAAGACTAAGACGATCCCAATCCAAGCTAATCCCAGCGAAGCCCACGTCCAGTTTTTTAGGGTAGGTTTAATCCGGGACACAATGCAAGGTGAACCTTGGTCCATGGTATAACAATTGCACCTATAGGGTATGTGTATTTCTAGTGCCTCCTATCAATAATGAAATCGAAGAGATATTTTGATTATATCAACCCGGTAAAAGAGAAGGAAAATAAATGTTTATTTAGAAATTGCCTTTCATCCTCTTTTTAGGTGAATATTGAACACTCATAAAACCTCTCAATTTTCATGACCATATCATTCGTTATTACTTCCACCAGGGAAGTCACTCACTTGAAGAGGGCCCCAACCCTTGTTTGCTGAAGAGATGAGAGGAAGCAGATAGGCAGCCCTCGTGAAGCTATACACTCCCTACATTGCAAAACCTGTTTCCCCAAACCGTTCCAAGGAGGGGGCTATTGAGTTACTTTGCATACCTATAAAAAAAAATTGGTATATTCCTACCATTCTCATGAAACAAGATTTATACATGTCATCATGTGTTTGTCACCTCATTTTTTGTAGTTTCATTTCATGGTTGAAAATTTCGTAATCTTATTTCATGTTATTTGATATATATTATCATTTTTTTAGTATTACTAAATTTAAATTTTAGTTTTTTAAATATAGGGACTATTTTGCCCCGGGCTATAAAATGTTTAGAGTTAAGATCATTTTGATAATAAGCAATTTGATTTGTTTTACCGAGAAGGTCTACCATTCGAGTCCGTATAGCCCTACTTATATTTATTATAACAATAAAAAAGAAATTATAACCGATAAAAAAAAAAGAAAAAATCATCTAAAATTTGTCTCATTTTCACTCATTATTTTTTCGTGTTAAGAACTCGCAACTGGTTGGTGTTGGTTAATCAAAATCAATTTATTACTATGAGTTCACTCAGGGAAATATTATTAGGCAGAACCAAAAACAAAAAAGAAAAAATGGATATCAATGGACTCAGAAAAAAATAAAGTATAGCTAGCCAGAAGTAAAAGAAAAAGTTCAAAATTGAATTCAATCAACATCCATGCATGAAACAGTAGTTGTTTCATGATAGTACATTAGTGCTAATATTTTAGTTTTTAAATATTTATATTTTTTTGTATAATGCATTGTCTGCATTTCACAAGATCATACTAATCATCAAGAAAAAAAAAATTGTTTTTAATATGGACGTTCGCCCACATAGTTTCCTGGAGGGTAATAGTTGCAGGTGACAAACATCCAACCAGTTTTGCACGTAGCCCTAGCACAGCCAATACTCGTGGTGTCACGCCAAACCACCTGCGTATAATGGTGGCACTCTCCGCCGGTGCAAGAATTCGACGCCTGGTCATAGTATTTCTTCTCATCCATCCACAATTTCACGGAATCCGCCGGAGACAATTCGGCAGAAGCCATTGCGATGTTTTCTCCATATGGCCCTTGTGAGTGCTGCGCCGCACAGTCAGCAGACCTCTTGGTGGCATACGATTCAGCGAAGTCTGCTAAGGTGGTGTTCCACTTAACCGGTGGAGCGCCGACCGTTTCTCGGGCCGCGTTATGTGCAGCAATAAACCCTTTAATGCAATCAGAATCACAGGCGGCCTGTCCAAAAGATGGCTGGGCAATGGTGGCTAAGGCAATTATGGCAATAGAGACCTGCAGAAAAGAAAACTCCATTTCCTTTTTATTGTGATTTGCAGATCAGATGCAATAAAAAGGAAAAGTAAGAGGAAATGGAAAAATGTAGTCTTTCTGCAGAGATGCAATATAATGACCATTGGCATTGGGTTATAGGGTATTTATAGGAATGTATGTATCCTAAAAGAATGGACATCTTTGAATAATTTCTATGGCCTACAAATACAAGAATAATGGTGACCTCACAAATATTGATCAATGCATTTAATAAGGAAACACAAATATTTATGGGTAGAGTATCTATAGGAAGAAAGTTAGGTAGGTAGGTTGAAAAAATTTGGTTCTGGTGATAAGTAAATGTCTAGGAGGGATGAATAAAAATTTTTTATTTTACAAAAAATACACAAAAAGTGTACAGCAAAAAATCATAAACTTGCCAAATCTAATTTCAAAATCTCCATTTCCACTTGTTTTGAGTTTGTATATATATTCTAACACGATTTGCAAATAATTAATCTAATTTCAGAATCTCCATTAATCCCCTAGTAACTTTGATGCAAACAGCAAAAATAGATAAAGATTGGAAGCTTGTCAGACAACCAAGATACCATCCCACTGCGAGGCTGTCATGGGCTGATAATCATGCTATAGTATCCTAGCCTAAAATAACTTTTTAAGTAAATTATGTTGTGCACACAATTTTTTAAAATCTATTTTTTTTATTGTATTTAAGCCATTTAGCACATTTTCAATCTATAGATCTATTGTTGGAAGAACCAGAAAATTAAACACTTTAATTTATTTCTTAATTGAAACTCATTTAGGCCAAAGTTTGGGCACGCTCCGTGCCTAGGACTGTTATGGGCCTAGGCCGTGCCTAGATCCGGTCCTAGGCCAATTTCAAGCTGTGCCCCGGACTTTTTCTAATAAGACTAAGACGATCCCAATCAAAGCTAATCCCAGCGAAGCCCATGTCCAGTTTTTTAGGGTAGGTTTAATCCGGGACACAATGCAAGGTGAACCTTGGTCCATGGTATAACAATTGCACCTATAGGGTATGTGTATTTCTAGTGCCTCCTATCAATAATGAAATCGAAGAGATATTTTGATTATATCAACCCGGTAAAAGAGAAGGAAAATAAATGTTTATTTAGAAATTGCCTTTCATCCTCTTTTTAGGTGAATATTGAACACTCATAAAACCTCTCAATTTTCATGACCATATCATTCGTTATTACTTCCACCAGGGAAGTCACTCACTTGAAGAGGGCCCCAACCCTTGTTTGCTGAAGAGATGAGAGGAAGCAGATAGGCAGCCCTCGTGAAGCTATACACTCCCTACATTGCAAAACCTGTTTCCCCAAACCGTTCCAAGGAGGGGGCTATTGAGTTACTTTGCATACCTATAAAAAAAATTGGTATATTTCTACCATTCTCATGAAACAAGATTTATACATGTCATCATGTGTTTGTCACCTCATTTTTTGTAGTTTCATTTCATGGATGAAAATTTCGTAATCTTATTTCATGTTATTTGATATATATTATCATTTTTTTAGTATTACTAAATTTAAATTTTAGTTTTTTAAATATAGGGACTATTTTGCCCCGGGCTATAAAATGTTTAGAGTTAAGATCATTTTGATAATAAGCAATTTGATTTGTTTTACCGAGAAGGTCTACCATTCGAGTCCGTATAGCCCTACTTATATTTATTATAACAATAAAAAAGAAATTATAACCGATAAAAAAAAAAGAAAAAATCATCTAAAATTTGTCTCATTTCCACTCATTATTTTTTCGTGTTAAGAACTCGCAACTGGTTGGTGTTGGTTAATCAAAATCAATTTATTACTATGAGTTCACTCAGGGAAATATTATTAGGCAGAACCAAAAACAAAAAAGAAAAAATGGATATCAATGGACTCAGAAAAAAATAAAGTATAGCTAGCCAGAAGTAAAAGAAAAAGTTCAAAATTGAATTCAATCAACATCCATGCATGAAACAGTAGTTGTTTCATGATAGTACATTAGTGCTAATATTTTAGTTTTTAAATATTTATATTTTTTTGTATAATGCATTTTCTGCATTTCACAAGATCATACTAATCATCAAGAAAAAAAAAATTGTTTTTAATATGGACGTTCGCCCACATAGTTGCCTGGAGGGTAATAGTTGCAGGTGACAAACATCCAACCAGTTTTGCACGTAGCCCTAGCACAGCCAATACTCGTGGTGTCACGCCAAACCACCTGCGTATAATGGTGGCACTCTCCGCCGGTGCAAGAATTCGACGCCTGGTCATAGTATTTCTTCTCATCCATCCACAATTTCACGGAATCCGCCGGAGACAATTCGGCAGAAGCCATTGCGATGTTTTCTCCATATGGCCCTTGTGAGTGCTGCGCCGCACAGTCAGCAGACCTCTTGGTGGCATACGATTCAGCGAAGTCTGCTAAGGTGGTGTTCCACTTAACCGGTGGAGCGCCGACCGTTTCTCGGGCCGCGTTATGTGCAGCAATAAACCCTTTAATGCAATCAGAATCACGGGCGGCCTGTCCAAAAGATGGCTGGGCAATGGTGGCTAAGGCAATTATGGCAATAGAGACCTGCAGAAAAGAAAACTCCATT
>NC_044916.1:12992306-13077686 GCF_003576645.1 Ipomoea triloba | reverse complement strand
GTCCAGTTTTTTAGGGTAGGTTTAATCCGGGACACAATGCAAGGTGAACCTTGGTCCATGGTATAACAATTGCACCTATAGGGTATGTGTATTTCTAGTGCCTCCTATCAATAATGAAATCGAAGAGATATTTTGATTATATCAACCCGGTAAAAGAGAAGGAAAATAAATGTTTATTTAGAAATTGCCTTTCATCCTCTTTTTAGGTGAATATTGAACACTCATAAAACCTCTCAATTTTCATGACCATATCATTCGTTATTACTTCCACCAGGGAAGTCACTCACTTGAAGAGGGCCCCAACCCTTGTTTGCTGAAGAGATGAGAGGAAGCAGATAGGCAGCCCTCGTGAAGCTATACACTCCCTACATTGCAAAACCTGTTTCCCCAAACCGTTCTAAGGAGGGGGCTATTGAGTTACTTTGCATACCTATAAAAAAAAAATTGGTATATTCCTACCATTCTCATGAAACAAGATTTATACATGTCATCATGTGTTTGTCACCTCATTTTTTGTAGTTTCATTTCATGGTTGAAAATTTCGTAATCTTATTTCATGTTATTTGATATATATTATCATTTTTTTAGTATTACTAAATTTAAATTTTAGTTTTTTAAATATAGGGACTATTTTGCCCCGGGCTATAAAATGTTTAGAGTTAAGATCATTTTGATAATAAGCAATTTGATTTGTTTTACCAAGAAGGTCTACCATTCGAGTCCGTATAGCCCTACTTATATTTATTATAACAATAAAAAAGAAATTATAACCGATAAAAAAAAAAATCATCTAAAATTTGTCTCATTTTCACTCATTATTTTTTCGTGTTAAGAACTCGCAACTGGTTGGTGTTGGTTAATCAAAATCAATTTATTACTATGAGTTCACTCAGGGAAATATTATTAGGCAGAACCAAAAACAAAAAAGAAAAAATGGATATCAATGGACTCAGAAAAAAATAAAGTATAGCTAGCCAGAAGTAAAAGAAAAAGTTCAAAATTGAATTCAATCAACATCCATGCATGAAACAGTAGTTGTTTCATGATAGTACATTAGTGCTAATATTTTAGTTTTTAAATATTTATATTTTTTTGTATAATGCATTGTCTGCATTTCACAAGATCATACTAATCATCAAGAAAAAAAAATTGTTTTTAATATGGACGTTCGCCCACATAGTTTCCTGGAGGGTAATAGTTGCAGGTGACAAACATCCAACCAGTTTTGCACGTAGCCCTAGCACAGCCAATACTCGTGGTGTCACGCCAAACCACCTGCGTATAATGGTGGCACTCTCCGCCGGTGCAAGAATTCGACGCCTGGTCATAGTATTTCTTCTCATCCATCCACAATTTCACGGAATCCGCCGGAGACAATTCGGCAGAAGCCATTGCGATGTTTTCTCCATATGGCCCTTGTGAGTGCTGCGCCGCACAGTCAGCAGACCTCTTGGTGGCATACGATTCAGCGAAGTCTGCTAAGGTGGTGTTCCACTTAACCGGTGGAGCGCCGACCGTTTCTCGGGCCGCTTGATGTGCAGCAATAAACCCTTTAATGCAATCAGAATCACAGGCGGCCTGTCCAAAAGATGGCTGGGCAATGGTGGCTAAGGCAATTATGGCAATAGAGACCTGCCGAAAAGAAAACTCCATTTCCTTTTTATTGTGATTTGCAGATCAGATGCAATAAAAAGGAAAAGTAAGAGGAAATGGAAAAATGTAGTCTTTCTGCAGAGATGCAATATAATGACCATTGGCATTGGGTTATAGGGTATTTATAGGAATGTATGTATCCTAAAAGAATGGACATCTTTGAATAATTTCTATGGCCTACAAATACAAGAATAATGGTGACCTCACAAATATTGATCAATGCATTTAATAAGGAAACACAAATATTTATGGGTAGAGTATCTATAGGAAGAAAGTTAGGTAGGTAGGTTGAAAAAATTTGGTTCTGGTGATAAGTAAATGTCTAGGAGGGATGAATAAAAATTTTTTATTTTACAAAAAATACACAAAAAGTGTACAGCAAAAAATCATAAACTTGCCAAATCTAATTTCAAAATCTCCATTTCCACTTGTTTTGAGTTTGTATATATATTCTAACATGATTTGCAAATAATTAATCTAATTTCAGAATCTCCATTAATCCCCTAGTAACTTTGATGCAAACAGCAAAAATAGATAAAGATTGGAAGCTTGTCAGACAACCAAGATACCATCCCACTGCGAGGCTGTCATGGGCTGAGGATATTGTACAAATTTATTAAAAACTGTATTATCATATTTAAATGTACAAATTTATTACGAATTGGAATTATATTACCATATTTTACAATATTACGCAATCCTTAATAGTATAGGAGTGTTTTGGACGGGAAGTTAAAGTTGAGGATATTGTTTTTATTAATAGTATAGATTAATTTTGGTAAATGGTAATTATTTGGTTTAATATTGCCATATTAATATTACCTTAATTAATATTGTGTATTATTTTGGCAATGGTAAATGTATGGTAATTACTTGTTTTGGAATATTAATGCCCTTTAGTTTTTCCTTCATTGTGGTATTAAATTCATAATTACATTATTATTCAATTTTTAACAAATTATTAAGTTTTAATTTGTTTGAATTTTAATTTTGATATTGAATATTCGATTTAAATTGTATTCAGTGTTACAATTTAAATATTTAATTGTGGAGTTTGAGTTCGTAATATGCATAATCTGAGCATGCTATACATGTTTTTTTATTGCACTGATTATATTATTTGATTGTTATAATTATGCCTTTAGAAAAGCATGTTCATTAAGATTGAATTTAGAGCCTTTTAGGACTGAATTAATTGCTTATTATGCATGATTTAGTACCTTTTAGGTGAATTTAGTGCCTTTAAGAATAGATTACGCATATTCTTACTCTTTAAGTCAATACTTCATTCTTACTTCTTTTAGAGGATTTCAAAGCACATAAAGTACATAAAACTCTTCATAGTACTACGCTATTTAAAGCCTTATCCTTAGATGAATCTACATTTATATAGATCAACCAAACGATTTTACTTCAAATATGAGAACACATGATTTAGGGAAGTTTCTTGTGGAGGAATACTAGTTCCTTGGCCCTGGCTTTCACGCCTTGCTGGCTCAAACCGCCATATTGCTACTAGTCTCCTTGCGACGCTACTCTGTCTAAGGGGTTGGTTTTTAATGGAGCCTTAGCACCAACCAACTTTCCTGGAGTATAACTAAGGATTGTCTATCATGTTTTGGTTTAATTTGTTTGATTAGGCTTTAAATACCCTTGCCATTGTGATTATGTTCAGTTTTGGTCAATTAAAGAGTAGCTACAGCATCTTTAATTTACTGAAATTACATAATAAGGATTAATCACATAAAGTTTAGGCAAGAAACCATGTAGTTAACTATGCATTATATGACGAAATTTAACCCACATGCAATTTTTTTATATTTAAAGGGTTAATTAGGATAAAATACTAAACTATGATTATATTTAAAGGGTTAATTAGGATAAAATACTAAACTATGATCATATTTAAAGGGTTAATTAGGATAAAATACTAAACTATGATCATAATTTGCCGGTTAATTAGGATAAAATACTAAACTATGATCATAATTTGCCCACTAATTAGGATAAAATACTAAACTATGATCATAATTTGCCCACTGGGATTATGCATCGGCATATAGCTTGGTAGTTTTGTCATTAAGGGTGGATAAACATTACCCAAATCGTACCCATTCCGTTTCCACCATTCAGTTTTGGTAATATTATGTACTTTGGTTACTCTCTCTCTGTAACACCCCAATTTTCATCTCTTGGATTTATTACAAAATCCTAATAATACAATACATTGCGGAAGCGTCTAACCAGCAGAAAACTGGGTGTTACCGCCACGCTTAGGTATCTCTCCTATACCCAAACGCTAAGGCTAAACTTACAACCTCAAATAACCATATCAACATCCAAAAGTGTACATATGGAACTAATGTAACACCCCGAATCGGCTATACCGAACCACCAGAGTAATTACCGCCACACCTAGATTCAGCCCAACCTTAAATAGGCGGGATTCATTCTAGATGCACAGGCTAAACAACAAAAACAAGGATCGTGTTCCTTAACGTCAAAACCCAAGACAATTTTAGAATAAAACTGCACCATATATTGACCATATATATATGCATCACCAAAAGATGTAACTAGGAAGTTACCAAAACGAACGGGGTTTACTATCACCACCCATTCGGAGAGTTTAGAGAGAGACCCGGTTAGACGACTGTTCAGGATTAGCGCCCTTACAAAAGATATATTTACACAAAATACTTGACTACACCCCCACCCTTCCACTTCAGACTCTATCTAGTCTAAGGAGTGATACACGGGGCCCGTGTAAGTGCCCCAAACCTCACACCACTCGCCCTCATACCACATTATGTGGTCTAAAAATCGGCAGGTGTCCATAGTCATCATCCACTCATCATGGTACTCCGGGAGACTCGGGTCCCACGGGTACGGGTACCGCACTATGAACTCAGGAGGACTACTACCCGGAACTAGCTCTATGGGGTAGAACCCATAGCTAACTTGTATAGCATCGAAAGGGCAAAGGGGTAAGACTGGAGGGGGTGCCCAAACAGGAGCCTCCGGAGAGTCCGGAGCGGGAGTAGAGTCGGGAGTGTCGATCAGAGCGGGTGTATCAGGCGCATATCCGGGGCCATAGGGGTCATCATCTGTTAGGTACTAAACATAATCGTCATAATCGTAGATAGGGAACTCAAACTCGGAAGGATCCGAGTCAGGCGGGCTACACGAGCCTATACTAGACATCTGTTAAGAACACAACGAAGTGCAGTTAGCGCGACGGCTAAGTAAGGATATCCATTATCACTCGAAAATAAACAAAGGTTTTCAAAATAATTATTCAACAAGAACAAGGTAAGATAACATTACCCAACAATCGCAATCAACCTGCAAACATTTTTAACAACAAGTAATTTCACTTCATTTCAATAAATCGAGCAAATAACTCAGTCATTAATTCACCCGATGGTTAGCTCTCACACATCACCCATGGTACACAATTCTCGCCTTACTCATAAGTGGGGTACGAAACACATCCACTATTAGATCTCGGGGGGGTACACAACACATCCACCTTCCAACTCTCACGTGGGGTACAAAACACATCCACGTTTAACTCACGGTGGGGTACGAAACACATCCACCTTTAATTCACGAGTGGGGTACGAAACACATCCACTATTAGATCTCGGTGGGGTACACAACACATCCACCTTTCCAACTCTCACGTGGGGTACGAAACACATCCACGTTTAACTCACGGTGGGGTACGAAACACATCCACTATTAATTCATCACACGACTCCATCACCAATAACTCACTCAGATATATTTTCCCAACCCGCATGCTTAGGTTAGTATTAGTCACGTCACAGAAAATCAAGTATAGAGTCATAATAATTTTCAAAATATAATTATTTTCCATGTTAATATAATGCACAAAAATAATATTTGTCAAAATTGTTTCTAACCATTCTTTTTCAGAAAATTTCAGCTTGGCGCAGTCCGAAAGATTGAGCCGGTAAAAATAGTTCCCGAACTCTTTTTCACTTGAAATTTTTATGGTGGAACCCCAACTTATAGTAATTGATGTCCATAAAAAGTTTTGGTCATTTTGATCCGCGTATAAACACAGAAAATTCCATTTTTGCCCTTGGCAGTGTGCTGTTCAGAATTTCTCTCTCTGGACTAGTTTTGGAAAAAAATTCGAAAACCATACTTATACTACTCCGATCATTATGAAATTTTATATGCGGGTTCTACACTTATTGAACTACATATCTGAGAAAAATGGAGTCAAAATACCTTACCAAATTTTCCCAATAAATCTCGAAAGTTACTGCCAGAGACTAACTTGATTTTTTTTCAATATTTTCACAAGTATAAGCCTATATGGACATAAATACAACCTATACATGCATAAACTAGTTATAAACATGCATACAAAAATTACTAAACATTAAAGTGTAATTTCTTTGAGCCAACTTGTAGATCCACAACTTAACACATATTTTTCACGTAAAGTTTCCTAGTCACGTAATTTACTAGCATTTGTTCACCTTCAAGTGATTGAGCCAACTTAAGGGATTCCTTACCTTTGTAGAAACCTTAAAAACCGTACAAGTTGATGATGCCTTCCTTGGATTCCTTCACCAAAGATCCTAACAAAACACCATAATACAATGTTTTCATAAATCTTAAGTCCAAGCTTAAGTCTTAGGAGGGATTGAACCGAACAAAACCGAAGTTCTTACCTATAGTAGAGTTCTTGGAGTTGAAGAAATGACTAAGGAGTTCTTAGATCACAAATATGGAAGACTAATATTTTTCCTCCTCTTCTTCCTTGTGTGTTCGAAAGTGAGAGAGAAAGATGAGTGTGATAGTGTAGATTATGTCTTGAAGATCAAGCAACAAAGTGCAACATTCCCATACCTCATTAATGCTAGCATTAAATGCTTCATTAATTGTGATCATCCACTTGGGGTTATGCCACATGTCAAAATCCCATGGAGTGCCTTGTAGAATAAAAATTCACTTTGCCAGTTTGGGGTTAAATCAGATAAAAGTTCGGAGGAATATAACTTAATTCGGGAAAATTTTGATACCAAAATTATTCTAATAATAATCCCGTCATAAATCACTAAACTTGGGAATTTTCCGGTATCTCGCGAAATACAAGTACGAAGGATCGTAACAAATTTCACCCTTACAGTCCGTTTAAATTTCCACTTGAACTAAGTCGGAAGTTCATGCGTAATCGCATCATGCTTAATAATCCATTTCCTAGGGAAATTCGAACCGTATATACATCCTTAAAAAATTTTCGGTTCGTGACCGGTACGTAAATCGCAGCTTTATTAATAACTAGTAAGAAAAAAAATTCTTTCGATCACCGAGAGACCTCCTAAATGTCATAGCTTAAAAATATATATATTCTCGAACCTTAACTTTGTCGGAAAAACCGAGGGGTTACACTCTCTCTCTATTATATGTCTTAAAAATCCTAACCAAGCCTTAAGTTAATCGCTAATTTGGACTAGTCACATATGTTATCTTTACAAATATGGAAATATTAAGAATGTGTCTTACCATAATTTGGTTGTCATTGTTAAATATTAATGGTGGTTATAATGTTGATTATTACCATAAAATATTTTAATTAATGAAACCATTAATATTAATATGGTATTCAGTTATAAAGCTTGAATTGTTTCCAATTAAGTTTATATGACAATGTTTCAATTAAGTAAATATTTTGGTTATTATTATATTCTTGGCATTTTTCGGATTTTAAATTTTATTAAGTTTCAAAATTATATCCGAGAATGTTTCTATAGTTAGTGGTTTTAACTATTGTTTTTCCATATTTAGTCTCCTATTTAATGTGATAATATTATTATGGCTATTGCCTTTTGAATTATTTGCAATTTGCCATTAATGATAATAATATTATTAATTGGGTTATGGAGAATCAATTTAGTAATTTTGAAAATAAAAAAACATATTTGCTAAGGCAACTAGCTATTCCTACTAATTCCATAATTCTTTAAGTTCTTTGAATTATGATTTTAGTTCGTTATTCCCATATTTGGTTAAGTATGAATAATGAACATTTAGTGTAAATTCGTACTTTATAGTTGGTTCATACTCTTTAAATTGTTTCATGAATTTGATCACATTAAGTGCATAATATTAGGATTAATTATGCAATTAGGTTTTGTGAGATTTTGATTTACAAATGACAATATATATTTTGGTTAGATATTGTTGAAATTTGTAAATTCGGTCTATTTCTCATAAATTTGATCTTAATGTATTAAAACATTTTAATGGGCAAGTTTGAAATTTCAAAGTATATATTTATTACTTTACTATTCAAAAATTTGGGTCTCTATGGTTTGGAATCATTAGAGTTTGAATATTAAGTTTATGCTTTGCAAGCTCATATTAAAAATTGTCTTAAGTTATGCGATTTGTTTAGAATATATGAGTTGATTGCCTAATTTTATGCATATTAATTTGTCCGACGCATAATATTTTGTTATGCAAAATATTTGTTTTTTATTATGCCTTTAGCAATGCATAAATTTAGGATGGAATTATATTAGTTCCTAATTAAGTTGGACTTATGCAATAAACTTTAGTTACGGTAGTGCCTGAATTTAAGCACATTTGGTCCATTGATTTAGTTCACCCATCTAAGCTTTAATCATAGGTGACCCATGCAATTTTGGTGTATACCCTACAATTTTAGGTTTATACCCCCAAACAGTTATACATTGAGTGCATATGAATTGGGGAGGCATACTAGTTTTATGGCTATGACTTAAGAACATCTTGTGCCACTAGTCTCCGTAAATATCATATATTTGGATTTTCCCATCACGATCTAGTATAATCTGTTTGTTAAAAAAAAATTTAATTTCATTCCTTGCTAATGTGATTTGATTTCAGTTCATTAAAGTATAGACATAGCATATTTAATTTACTAATTTCTCTTAAGTTTGAATCACATAAAGGTTAGGCAATGAATTGATAATTGTGTAGTGATCTTATAATTTTAATTTGGTTGTGGAGTAGCCACAGCATCCTTAAGTCAGTTAAAATTATATATTGAGCGATTTATCTTGATCACATAAAGTTTTAGACATATCATTTGTGATTAATTGTATTTAATATGATGAAATTTAGCCCACAGGCAATTTCGTTATATTTGTATGATTAATTAGGATTAAATACTAGACTATAATCATAATTTAGTCCACAGACAATTATGTATCGGAGTGTAGTTTAGTAGTTTTATCAGTTATGATGGAAACAAATAAATTTATTTAGTTAACGATTATTTGTAAATAATTCCATCTCTATCATAAAGTTTAATTTTATGATGCAAACTTTAGATCATATTTCTTAATTTACCCATAGGGATTAAGAAAAAGAACATTATTTCTTAAGTTTTATCATAATAGTTGTAATGAATCTCGTTGATTAAAACTTTATCCTACAGGCAAGTCTTATATCACTTGATTGTTCAACTCATTTGATAATTGTTTTATCATAAAATTTCAGTTGGATCTAATTGAGTAAAACTTTAGCCCACAGGCAAGTTTTATGTCTCTAGATTCTTCTGTCTATTTAATAATTGAGATCATAATTTAGCCCACAGACAAGTTAGGTCATATTTATTTAATAATGATCTATTTAGTCTAACTGTCTAAGATTTGAACATGCATGGTTATATACTGCAAAATAATTTATCAAAAAATATAAATATCACGGGTCTCCAGTCTTTTGTTCTCTGTTTTGTACTGAAAGGACTTCAATTTTTGAATCCATATTTACTCAATGAATTTTATTTTTCAAATTTTAAGCATTCTGTCAAATTTTACACTGAATTTTATTTTTCAAAATTTAAGCTTTATGTCAGATTTTGCAAAATCATGTTTATGAATTGTATATTTCTTGTTCTTCTACTTATTGAATCCAAAACAAATTACATGAAGTGTTCAAAAATTTTAAAAAACATATTTAAAATGATATTTCAAGTTATATGCATATTTAGATGTGTTTAAATTTACAATGGCAAAGAAAGTTATAATAGAATTGCCTTTGTCATCCTTAGCTTGTTTTCTCTTTGATCCTATATGTGTTCTCCCTATTTTTTAACATCTATAGAACATTAGAACCTAAAGCACTGTTTTGCAGGTTTAAAATATGAATATTTACTAAGTCTTATTGAAGCACTAAATGAATTTGAAATTATTTATATCACTAAATTATGTTCGATTAATTAATTTATTAATACATTATAAAAATTGATAACTTAGAAATATTATAAAATGTATTTTAAACTTTATTTTATTATTAATCACTAAATTGTGTTAGATTGATATATTAAGAATAATTATAAAAGACTTTAAATTTGGGTTTGCGATTTATTTTTATTGGGTTTGCTTTTAATACTGAAAATTATTAAGATGTATACCTATCCTCGGTAATTTAGAGAAATCAAAATTCACATATTTGTAATTATGCTAGCATTAATAGTTTGATTACTATTATAGAAAATAGTTATTATATCATGATGACTTATATGTAGAATCCCTTTGAATATGATAGATGTATCATCAAACCTAAAATAACTTTTTAAGTAAATTATGTTGTGCACACAATATTTTAAAATCAATTTTTTTTATTGTATATAAGCCATTTAGCACATTTTCAATCTATAGATCTATTGTTGGAAGAACCAAAAAATTAAACACTTTAATTTATTTCTTAATTGAAACTCATTTAGGCCAAAGTTTGGGCACGCTCCGTGCCCGACAGTTATGGGCCTAAGTCATGCCTAGATCCGGTCCTAGGCCAATTTCAAGCTGGGCCTCGGACTTTTTCCAATAAGACTAAGACGATCCCGATCCAAGCTAATCCCAGTGAAGCCCATGTCCAGTTTTTTAGGGTAGGTTTAATCCTGGACCAGAATTCACAATGCAAGGTGAACCTTGGTCCATGGTATAACAATTGCACCTATAGGGTATGTGTATTTCTAGTACCTCCTATCAATAATGAAATCGAAGAGATATTTTGATTATATCAACCTGTAAAAGAGAAGGAAAATAAATGTTTATTCAGAAATTGCCTCTCATCCTATTTTTAGGTGAATATTGAACACTCATAAAACCTCTCAATTTTCATGACCATATCATTTGTTATTACTTCCACCAGGGAAGTCACTCACTTGAAGAGGGCCCCAACCCTTGTTTGCTGAGCAGAGATGAGAGGAAGTAGATAGGCAGCCATCGTGAAGCTACACTCCCTACATTGCTCAACCTGTTTCCCCAACCGTGCTAAGGAGGGGGCTATTGAGTTACTTTGCATATCTATAAAAAAAAATTGGTATATTCCTACGATTCTCATGAAACAAGATTTATACATGTCATCATGTGCTTGTTACCTCATTTTTTGTAGTTTCATTTCATGGTTGAAAATTTTGTAATCTTATTTCATGTTATTTGATATATATTATCATTTTTTTTAGTATTACTAAATTTAAATTTTAGTTTTTTAAATATAGGGACTATTTTGCCCCGGGCTATAAAATGTTTAGAGTTAAGATCATTTTGATAATAAGCAATTTGATCTGTTTTACAGAGAAGGTCTACCGTTCGAGTCCATATAGCCCTACTTATATTTATTATAACAATAAAAAAGAAATTATAACGATAAAAAAAAAAAAGAAAAAATCATCTAAAATTTGTCTCATTTTCACTCATTATTTTTTCGTGTTAAGAACTCGCAACTGGTTGGTGTTGGTTAATCAAAATCAATTTATTCCTATGAGTTCACTCAGGGAAATCTTATAAGGCAGAACCAAAATCAAAAAAGAAAAAATGGATATCAATGGACTCAGAAAAAAATAAAGTATAGCTAGCCAGAAGTAAAAGAAAAAGTTCAAAATTGAATTCAATCAACATCCATGCACGAAACAATAGTTGTTTCATGATAGTACATTAGTGCTAATATTGTAGTTTTTAAATATTTATATTTTTTTGTATAATGCATTGTCTGCATTTCACAAGATCATACTAATCAACAAGAAAAAAAAATTGTTTTTAATATGGACGTTCGCCCACATAGTTGCCTGGAGGGTAATAGTTGCAGGTGACAAACATCCAACCAGTTTTGCACGTAGCCCTAGCACAGCCAATACTCGTGGTGTCACGCCAAACCACCTGCGTATAATGGTGGCACTCTCCGCTGGTGCAAGAATTCGACGCCTTGTCATAGTATTGCTTCTCATCCATCCACAACTTCACGGAATCCGCCGGAGACAATTCGGCAGAAGCCATTGCGATGTTTTCTCCATATGGCCCTTGTGAGTGCTGTGCCGCACAGTCAGCAGACCTCTTGGTGGCATAGGATTCAGCGAAGTCTGCTAAGGTGGTGTTCCACTTAACCGGTGGAGCGCCAACCATTTCTCGGGCCGCGTTATGTGCATCAATAAACCCTTTAATGCAATCAGAATCACAGGCGGCCTGTCCAAAAGATGGCTGGGCAATGGCAACTAAGGCAATTATGGCAATAGAGACCTGCAGAAAAGAAAACTCCATTTCCTTTTTATTGTGATTTGCAGATCAGATGCAATAAAAAGGAAAAGTAAGAGGAAATGGAAAAATGTAGTCTTTCTCCAGAGATGCAATATAACAACCATTGGCATTGGGTTATAGGGTATTTATCGGAATGTATGTATCCTTAAAGAATGGACATCTTTGAATAATTTCTATGGCGTACAAATACAAGAATAATGGTGACCTCACAAATATTAATCAATGCGTTTAATAAGGAAACACAAATATTTCTGGGTAGAGTATCTATAGGAAGAAAGTTAGGTAGGTATGTTGAAAAAACTTGGTTCTGGTGACAAGTAAATGTCTAGGAGGGGTGAATAAAAAATTTTTATTTTACAAAAAATACACAAAAAGTGTACAGCAAAAAATCATAAACTTGCCAAATCTAATTTCAAAATCTCCATTTCCACTTGTTTTCAGATTGTATATATATATTCTAACACGATTTGCAAAAAATTAATCTAATTTCAGAATCTCCATTAATCCCCGGGTAACTTTGATGCAAACAGCAATAAAAGATAAAGATTGGTAGCTTGTCAGACAGCCAAGATACCATCCCTCCACACTGCGAGGCAGGCATGGGCTGATAATCATGCTCTGTTGTGATCGTAACAATTGTTTTAATACTATAGTAATTAAATAAATCATTAGACAATTAAACAGTAGTTGTGAACCAACATGGTTGGTGTGGTGGTTCAGCATCTCGTCCCTTAAGCATGAGGTTGGGGGTTCAATTCCCACCCAAGTGAATGGAGCAAACCGTTTGGCCAGTCCCCTACCAGTAAGTGTGTTGACTGTTAGGATGGAGGTTAGTCCTCTAGCTGTCGGCTGGAGGTATATGACTCTTGCTAATTTTGCATATGACAACATTAAAGAAGTGGTCTTCTTTGAAATTTGAACATGATACACTAATAAAATAATAGTGTTTTATTAGCACATTAATACTAATAATATTATTAACACATTTGGACAACAATACTCTTACTAATAATAATAATAATATTATTATTATTATTACTTTAATACAGGGCTGAGAAATAACATTATAATACACATGAATTACACCCTCGATATCAAAAGTATCAAGCTTCTGAACTTCAAGAAGGCGATTTAGTAATCCTGAACTGAAAACGGCCTCAGAAATGAGCTCAGGAAAAATAATTATTATAAACTATATTAATATGGTGGTGACATGAATTACACCCTCGATTTAGTAATACACATGAATTACACCCTCGATTTTGATGGTGTCCATGACTACAGAGAGGACTATGGTGGTCTGTGGTGGTTATGAAGCGAGCGCTGACATGGTTATTTGGAAACCTAATTAATATTATTTTTAGGTTTAATTTAATATAATAGTTATTTTTAATAAAAGAAAATAATTATTATAATACTATATTAAAATTATTATAATTTGCATATAAAGGTTCGGTCAAAGTTGACTTTACAATTTAATGAGGTGGCGCGTTTTGGTTCACCGTCGTTGTATAGTACCTATACAAACGCCTGTGTATCAAATATTTTCTCATATTTAAATCCTTTGACCTATAGGTATTATGTTTTATGGAGTTTTTTTAATTACATTCAAATACACGAAGTCACAACAATATGCACCTAGAGCTGTTAACAAATCGAACATTAACGAATGGAGGATGTTCGTGTTCGTTTGTTAAGGATTGTGGGGTGTTCGTGTTCGTGTTCATTTGTTAAGGTTTTTGAAAATCCTGTTCGTGTTCGTTTGTTAAGCGTTCGTTAGTGTTCGTTAACGTTCGCGAACACACGTTCACGAACGTGTTCGCAAACGTTAGCAAACACGTTCACAAACATGTTCATTTACGTTCATAAACACGTTCGTGAACACTTAATAACCAAACACCTGCACATGTTCATGAACACATTTGTTCGCGAACAATAAATAATCTTCATTCACATCTTCATGAACAATTATATATATATATATATATATATATATATATATATATATATATATATATATAAACATGTTCGCGAACATTATTAAACGAATACTAAACGATCTTGTTCACGAACACTACTAAACGAACACAAACGAGCTTGTTCACGAACACTACTAAACGAAAACAAACGAGCTTGTTCGCGAACACTTAGCAAACGAGCTTACCACTGTTCAAGCTCTGTTCGTTTATTAACCGAGCTCTAAATTTTGTTTGTTAATGTTCGTTTACATTAATAAACGAACATAAACGAACGTTTATCGAGCTCGAACACGAGTAGTTTGTCGAAAGCTCTGTTCGCTAACAGCCCTATATGCACCTTAAGGAAAAACAAGTTTCTTAACATATAATGTTAAGGATTATGAACATCGACTTCCAGACTCGGTGCATAACTTTAAAACTTAGGGAGCATCAGTTTCCAGCTTAAGGTGCATGAGTTTAACTCTCAAGGTGCAAAACTTTAATTCCTTGATTGCCTCATATTAAACTTAATGAGTATCGACTTCTAGACTAGGTGCATAACTTTAAAGCTTAGGGAGCATCAGTTTCCATCTTTAAAGTGCATGAATTTAACTCTTAAGGTGCAAATGGTACTTTGGAAAAGCAAATGATATAATAAAAGGTAAAGTAAGAAAAATAATAATATAAAAAATATGTAATACTAAAATCAAAATAATATGAACTATTCATTTCAACAAACAATCAATAATTATATCACTGTATCCATTTACATATTGGATGTTCATAATTTGAATTGTGAACATTTAGTATGTAAATTATGAACATTCAGTTGTAAACATTAATTATTAGTATGTAAATTATGAACATTCAGTTGTAAACATTAATTATATAAATTGTGAGCATTCAATATGTTCAATCGTTATACCCTGCACCACGGTGCACATAGCAATGTGCACCACGTACGTAAAACGGCGTCGTTTTGGTGTTAGTGGACGCGGGCTTGAATGACTCCAGGGAATTCATTATCTATAATACACATAATCATTATCTAGAATACACAGAACGTTTGCCTAGAATACACAGAATGTTTGCCCAGAATACACAGAATATTGACACACAATACACAGAACTCATCCTCCTAACATTCGAATGCACAAACACATCACAACCTGTGTTAATAACATGAATACACAGAATATTGACACAAAATACACAGATTTCATCCTCCTAAACATTCGAATGCACAAACACATCACAACATGTGTTACTAACATGAATACACTTATACCCATAACGGTTGCCTAGAATACATAGAACGGTTGCCTAGAATACACAGAATGATTGCCTGGAATACACAGAATATTAACATAAATACAGAGACCAGCCGAAACGGGAAGCGTGATTTCTAAAAAAACGGACGATTAATTTACAATGCTCAAAACGACGTCGTTTAGGTACGTGGTACACATTGCTATGTGCACCGTGGTGCACGGTATAATTTGCCCAATATGTTAATTATGTATTTTGGACCCAAATCCATAGAATAATGTCACAAACAATTGGGCTAACATTTTTTAGTTGTCATTATAGACTTATAGTCATAACTTTAAGTGGACTAACTTTATTGACACTTATTAGATTTATATAGTAGATTATAGATATTTCATTTCCATCTTAACCCGACTCATATTTAACTGGCCTAACTTAATTGGCACTTATTAGATTTACTAATATTTTCTCTGCGCGATGGGCAAAAACATATGTCCAATATTTATATTTTCTAAAAAAAATTAATAAATTCTTACTAATTAAAATCTAAATGAAAAATATTACTTATTATATTAATCTAATATATAATGAATGCAAATATTATTATAATCTATAACTATAATATAGCAACAACTTTTAGATAAATAAAAAGAATTAGTTTTGCCGCCCAATTGAAACTACGTAGTTTTGATACATTTGTAGAATTATCAGTACAAAAGATATTAGTAAATATGAATGTATTTATTGTGTTCACATCATTAGCGTGAAGGAATTAATTGCATTTAATTTTATAAATAATTTGAATTTTCAATACATTACTGGCTACTGCAATAAACATAATTGGATGCAGAATTCGAACAGTTGGCTGTTGGCATCAGTATTTATTCTTCTAAAATAACAATTTACAAAACACCATTCAAATTATAGCGAGATTTGAGAATGTATTAATTATTTATAGCTTTGAAACACATTTTTCATAGCTACTCCATTATAAATATCAAATGCAGTAGACAATAACTAGAGATGAACATATTTGCAAAGGAAAAGAACCGCAGAGGGACTTACGAGAGTGTTCCAGGCACTGTATAGGGGGGAGAAAGACATCATATCGGCTGTGGAGTTGTTAGAAAAACGATGATGGCACAAGCTAATTGAGCGAATCGTAGAGGACGATCTCCGATTGCCGATCATGTCACGAGCCTCGCCTTTAATGCCTTCTTAGCACCCCACCCACATCGTCCTCTGGAATCTGGGTCGAGGATTGCCGCTGAGGCCGCAGGGAATGCGAGGCTCACACGGAGCAAGAAGTAGAAGATGGGTTGGAAGTATCCAGTATCTAAAGCCAAAACAGTAAATCAGACTGTAGTTTTGTTTTTGAGGATGGTGGAGAAAGATTGGTAGCTGATTTTCGTTTTTATTTTCTTTTTCCTTTTGCATGCAAACCTTTGNACGAACGTTTATCGAGCTCGAACACGAGTAGTTTGTCGAAAGCTCTGTTCGCTAACAGCCCTATATGCACCTTAAGGAAAAACAAGTTTCTTAACATATAATGTTAAGGATTATGAACATCGACTTCCAGACTCGGTGCATAACTTTAAAACTTAGGGAGCATCAGTTTCCAGCTTAAGGTGCATGAGTTTAACTCTCAAGGTGCAAAACTTTAATTCCTTGATTGCCTCATATTAAACTTAATGAGTATCGACTTCTAGACTAGGTGCATAACTTTAAAGCTTAGGGAGCATCAGTTTCCATCTTTAAAGTGCATGAATTTAACTCTTAAGGTGCAAATGGTACTTTGGAAAAGCAAATGATATAATAAAAGGTAAAGTAAGAAAAATAATAATATAAAAAATATGTAATACTAAAATCAAAATAATATGAACTATTCATTTCAACAAACAATCAATAATTATATCACTGTATCCATTTACATATTGGATGTTCATAATTTGAATTGTGAACATTTAGTATGTAAATTATGAACATTCAGTTGTAAACATTAATTATATAAATTGTGAGCATTCAATATGTTCAATCGTTATACCCTGCACCACGGTGCACATAGCAATGTGCACCACGTACGTAAAACGGCGTCGTTTTGGTGTTAGTGGACGCGGGCTTGAATGACTCCAGGGAATTCATTATCTATAATACACATAATCATTATCTAGAATACACAGAACGTTTGCCTAGAATACACAGAATGTTTGCCCAGAATACACAGAATATTGACACACAATACACAGAACTCATCCTCCTAACATTCGAATGCACAAACACATCACAACCTGTGTTAATAACATGAATACACAGAATATTGACACAAAATACACAGATTTCATCCTCCTAAACATTCGAATGCACAAACACATCACAACATGTGTTACTAACATGAATACACTTATACCCATAACGGTTGCCTAGAATACATAGAACGGTTGCCTAGAATACACAGAATGATTGCCTGGAATACACAGAATATTAACATAAATACAGAGACCAGCCGAAACGGGAAGCGTGATTTCTAAAAAAACGGACGATTAATTTACAATGCTCAAAACGACGTCGTTTAGGTACGTGGTACACATTGCTATGTGCACCGTGGTGCACGGTATAATTTGCCCAATATGTTAATTATGTATTTTGGACCCAAATCCATAGAATAATGTCACAAACAATTGGGCTAACATTTTTTAGTTGTCATTATAGACTTATAGTCATAACTTTAAGTGGACTAACTTTATTGACACTTATTAGATTTATATAGTAGATTATAGATATTTCATTTCCATCTTAACCCGACTCATATTTAACTGGCCTAACTTAATTGGCACTTATTAGATTTACTAATATTTTCTCTGCGCGATGGGCAAAAACATATGTCCAATATTTATATTTTCTAAAAAAAATTAATAAATTCTTACTAATTAAAATCTAAATGAAAAATATTACTTATTATATTAATCTAATATATAATGAATGCAAATATTATTATAATCTATAACTATAATATAGCAACAACTTTTAGATAAATAAAAAGAATTAGTTTTGCCGCCCAATTGAAACTACGTAGTTTTGATACATTTGTAGAATTATCAGTACAAAAGATATTAGTAAATATGAATGTATTTATTGTGTTCACATCATTAGCGTGAAGGAATTAATTGCATTTAATTTTATAAATAATTTGAATTTTCAATACATTACTGGCTACTGCAATAAACATAATTGGATGCAGAATTCGAACAGTTGGCTGTTGGCATCAGTATTTATTCTTCTAAAATAACAATTTACAAAACACCATTCAAATTATAGCGAGATTTGAGAATGTATTAATTATTTATAGCTTTGAAACACATTTTTCATAGCTACTCCATTATAAATATCAAATGCAGTAGACAATAACTAGAGATGAACATATTTGCAAAGGAAAAGAACCGCAGAGGGACTTACGAGAGTGTTCCAGGCACTGTATAGGGGGGAGAAAGACATCATATCGGCTGTGGAGTTGTTAGAAAAACGATGATGGCACAAGCTAATTGAGCGAATCGTAGAGGACGATCTCCGATTGCCGATCATGTCACGAGCCTCGCCTTTAATGCCTTCTTAGCACCCCACCCACATCGTCCTCTGGAATCTGGGTCGAGGATTGCCGCTGAGGCCGCAGGGAATGCGAGGCTCACACGGAGCAAGAAGTAGAAGATGGGTTGGAAGTATCCAGTATCTAAAGCCAAAACAGTAAATCAGACTGTAGTTTTGTTTTTGAGGATGGTGGAGAAAGATTGGTAGCTGATTTTCGTTTTTATTTTCTTTTTCCTTTTGCATGCAAACCTTTGATGCTATATTTTATTTTAAGATTTATTTTTAATACTACTATTCATTTACTTTCATGCATCCTTTGGAACTTATTTTGTTTAAGCACTTGCTTTGATGAATTATATATATTCATTGTTCAATCTCTGCAGCCTCAATGAAAATAAGTTCAAAGAAAAACACAGGAAATGAAAGGAAGAGGTTAACACACTAATGAAGTTAGTCTCTTTTGAATGGGTATGTTCGGCCGACATGGACATTTAGATTCTGCAAGGCATATATTTGAGAGGATGAGGAGGAATGACATAGATTTATATCATGTATCTTATACAATGCTGAATAAAGGACTATTGAAAATGGTATGCTTTTAATGAATTGGTTGGCAGTAATGTATGCCCTGATGCTATTGTATACTCAGTTGCTTTTTAGCGCTGAAAGGACAAAGGATGCAAATGAGATACTGTGTAAAGTGTACAAAGTTGTAGCTATGCCAAACGAGATCATTCATTGTACCCCAGAAGATCAATATTGGCGGCCTAATTAGAAAGACGGATGGGGGATAAAAATGCAGAGGTTTTTGTAAATAGAACAATTTATTTTTCTGTTTTTTTTTAAATTAATTATATCTCATACATTTAATAAAATTTTAAATTTAAATAAAGTAGTGTAGTGTAAAAATTTTGTACTTTTGTAATATTGTACAACTTCGCTTTTCCCTTTTAATAGATTTTGCAATTGACTATTACTTTTGTTACATTTAAATTTTCAATATTTTATTTTTAATTTCTCAAAGATTTTATAATTTTAAATTTTTTTATGATTGAAAACTTGAAAACAAAATTAATCATTACCACCTATAATTTAATAATAATATTAATAATATTTAGTCCGTGCATCGCACGGGATCATACTAGTTAAAGAATATAAGAAAAGATATGGTGGATGAATGTGTATGGTAAAGTTAATAGAAAACATATTGCTGAATATAGAGTTGTCCAAAAATGTGTGAATGTAGAGGTTTCAAAGTGTGAATGTAGAGTATAGAAATCGTGAATGTAGATTTATGATTGTGTGAATGTAGAGTTGCCCAGAAATGTGTGAATGTGGAGGTTTCAAATTGTGAATATGGAGTATAGAAATCGTGAATGTAGAGTTATGCATATGTGAATTTGTAATAGAGTTAAGAAGTTCTAACAACTTGTAGCCCTGTAATGTGTGAATGTGGAGTTCTCAAGTTGTGAATATGGAGTATAGGACATGTGAATATAGAGTTTTGAATGTGTGAATGCATAACAGTGGTAATATAGTTACTAAACATATAATCCTATAATGTGTGAATGTAGAGTTTACAAAGTGTGAATGTAGAGTATAGTGTATGTGAATGTAGACCCAGGTTCACCTTGAACCTTGCAAGGTGGACCTGGGTCCACGGCATAACAACCCCCATGAGACGATCTCACAATAAGAGTCACTCTATTCAAATTGGATAGCTTAAATTAATAATTTAATACTTAAATATTAACAATTATACTACTCCGTAAATTATTAGTTTGATTATAGGATTGATCAAGGCAGAGATTCTCTATCTCCAAAATTTTCTTGTAAAGAATGGGAAAATTTTTCTATTCCCAACGGGGGGTCTAGGTCACGGGGCAGTCGTTATACTGTGGACCATGGTCCATAATACATTGTGGACCATGGATCATGGTTGATCTGCAGTTGTGTTGAACTGATACTGTAGATGTGTTAAACGGATACTGCAGTTGTGTTGAAAGGGAACTGCAATTGCGCGAAACAGAGGCCGTGTCATCCGTCTGAAACTGCAGTTGTATTGAACTGATACTGCAGTTGTGTTGAACGGATATTGCAGTTATGTTGAAAGGATACTGCGGTTGTGTTGTACGAATGAACGGTCTCTGTTCCGCGCAACTACAGTTTCCTTTCAACACAACTGCAGTATCTTTTCAACACAATTGGACTATCCGTTCAACACAACTGCAGTATCAACCATAATCATGGTCCACAATATAATTTGCGGTCACAAGGAGCCCCTCCCGTTGCCATCCCTACATGGAAACAAGTATTTATCGTATGAAAATGTAGGTAGCCATTGCCTGAGGCTTGTTGCACTTTTAGAAATCAATTACAAACTTTACACTATCCCACAATGTCAATACCAACTAAGTTTAACTGTTGACAAGTAATACAAGTGGTCGGCTTATCCCAATCCAAGTGAATATGCGTATTGTCTATCACAACTCTGCATGCTATAACTTTCTCATCTATCATAATCGAACAATTCTCATAAACACCTTCCCTCGGCGGGAGATTCAACAGACACGACTTTGGAGCTGACACCCTACATCTATCACTCGTAAACTTTTCTTGGTCTCCCGCCATCAAGAAAAGCCGGTGGTGGCGACCTAAAAGCTCGGACACGTACTTCATATCTCCTTTGGCAAGCGCATATCGGACACGAGTGGACGAGACTTGTCCCCTCTCCTTTGCATCGTAAGAATATAAGCTGCTAGGATCTTGATTCTTGTCCATGACGGAATTAATTATATAAGCCTGGATGCCGTATTCATTACAAAGCTTCAACAGGTCTGATGCATCCCCGGAAGCCTTATAACCAAACCGGTAGTTTTCACCTACATCGTAACAACAAATTCATATTATCATTCTTACGCAAACATTAGTGTAAGACTAGGTTGTAACGTACCTGCCACCACACCAAGTACCCCAAGGTCTTTCGACAGCTTCTCAACAAAATCACGAGGAGTGAGGTATCGAACTTTTGAAAATTCTATTTGGAATTCTCTGGGGATCATTCCACCACAATAGGGAGCCCAAGAGGACAGAACTCTTTTGCGGTCACATTTGGCAACAATGGGAACCCTGTGAACATTAATTTACACGAAATGCAATTAGCATTCCTTCTCCTTCCCTATTCAGCAAGCTACCAGGGCCACCAACAATGGTTTAGACCCCAAAAAAATGAATCTCTCCACAAACAAAGAAGTGTACACAACTGTTTGCTACACAAACACTTTGCAGGATCAAGCAGAACTGTTTGATACACACCCACTCTATGATACATTTTAAAAAAAAGTGATTGTAGACTTCACATACTTTTACATGAAACACACTTTACAGGATCAAGTAAGTTGGTATGAGAAAAATTCCTCCCGATTTGGGTAATACTTTAATTAGTAGTTGCCAAAGTTAGAGTATAAGGATGCAAACATCAACCTTTGAGTTTTGTTTAAGCTGGATTAAGCAAATGATGAGAGCAAAAAGCCTTCACTTCTCTTAAATCATGCTTCCTACATGCATGAGATAAATGCTGTGCATAAATTGATTGAGCTCTCTTATTCTAGAGCTGTAAGAATTAAGAGTTTTTGTCAATCTATAATTAATCGGAAAAAAAAAAAAAAAAAACTACTCAGAAGATTTTCATTTAGAAAAGAATTTTTTTTTTTTTTTTTTTTTNAATCGTGAATGTAGAGTTATGCATATGTGAATTTGTAATAGAGTTAAGAAGTTCTAACAACTTGTAGCCCTGTAATGTGTGAATGTGGAGTTCTCAAGTTGTGAATATGGAGTATAGGACATGTGAATATAGAGTTTTGAATGTGTGAATGCATAACAGTGGTAATATAGTTACTAAACATATAATCCTATAATGTGTGAATGTAGAGTTTACAAAGTGTGAATGTAGAGTATAGTGTATGTGAATGTAGACCCAGGTTCACCTTGAACCTTGCAAGGTGGACCTGGGTCCACGGCATAACAACCCCCATGAGACGATCTCACAATAAGAGTCACTCTATTCAAATTGGATAGCTTAAATTAATAATTTAATACTTAAATATTAACAATTATACTACTCCGTAAATTATTAGTTTGATTATAGGATTGATCAAGGCAGAGATTCTCTATCTCCAAAATTTTCTTGTAAAGAATGGGAAAATTTTTCTATTCCCAACGGGGGGTCTAGGTCACGGGGCAGTCGTTATACTGTGGACCATGGTCCATAATACATTGTGGACCATGGATCATGGTTGATCTGCAGTTGTGTTGAACTGATACTGTAGATGTGTTAAACGGATACTGCAGTTGTGTTGAAAGGGAACTGCAATTGCGCGAAACAGAGGCCGTGTCATCCGTCTGAAACTGCAGTTGTATTGAACTGATACTGCAGTTGTGTTGAACGGATATTGCAGTTATGTTGAAAGGATACTGCGGTTGTGTTGTACGAATGAACGGTCTCTGTTCCGCGCAACTACAGTTTCCTTTCAACACAACTGCAGTATCTTTTCAACACAATTGGACTATCCGTTCAACACAACTGCAGTATCAACCATAATCATGGTCCACAATATAATTTGCGGTCACAAGGAGCCCCTCCCGTTGCCATCCCTACATGGAAACAAGTATTTATCGTATGAAAATGTAGGTAGCCATTGCCTGAGGCTTGTTGCACTTTTAGAAATCAATTACAAACTTTACACTATCCCACAATGTCAATACCAACTAAGTTTAACTGTTGACAAGTAATACAAGTGGTCGGCTTATCCCAATCCAAGTGAATATGCGTATTGTCTATCACAACTCTGCATGCTATAACTTTCTCATCTATCATAATCGAACAATTCTCATAAACACCTTCCCTCGGCGGGAGATTCAACAGACACGACTTTGGAGCTGACACCCTACATCTATCACTCGTAAACTTTTCTTGGTCTCCCGCCATCAAGAAAAGCCGGTGGTGGCGACCTAAAAGCTCGGACACGTACTTCATATCTCCTTTGGCAAGCGCATATCGGACACGAGTGGACGAGACTTGTCCCCTCTCCTTTGCATCGTAAGAATATAAGCTGCTAGGATCTTGATTCTTGTCCATGACGGAATTAATTATATAAGCCTGGATGCCGTATTCATTACAAAGCTTCAACAGGTCTGATGCATCCCCGGAAGCCTTATAACCAAACCGGTAGTTTTCACCTACATCGTAACAACAAATTCATATTATCATTCTTACGCAAACATTAGTGTAAGACTAGGTTGTAACGTACCTGCCACCACACCAAGTACCCCAAGGTCTTTCGACAGCTTCTCAACAAAATCACGAGGAGTGAGGTATCGAACTTTTGAAAATTCTATTTGGAATTCTCTGGGGATCATTCCACCACAATAGGGAGCCCAAGAGGACAGAACTCTTTTGCGGTCACATTTGGCAACAATGGGAACCCTGTGAACATTAATTTACACGAAATGCAATTAGCATTCCTTCTCCTTCCCTATTCAGCAAGCTACCAGGGCCACCAACAATGGTTTAGACCCCAAAAAAATGAATCTCTCCACAAACAAAGAAGTGTACACAACTGTTTGCTACACAAACACTTTGCAGGATCAAGCAGAACTGTTTGATACACACCCACTCTATGATACATTTTAAAAAAAAGTGATTGTAGACTTCACATACTTTTACATGAAACACACTTTACAGGATCAAGTAAGTTGGTATGAGAAAAATTCCTCCCGATTTGGGTAATACTTTAATTAGTAGTTGCCAAAGTTAGAGTATAAGGATGCAAACATCAACCTTTGAGTTTTGTTTAAGCTGGATTAAGCAAATGATGAGAGCAAAAAGCCTTCACTTCTCTTAAATCATGCTTCCTACATGCATGAGATAAATGCTGTGCATAAATTGATTGAGCTCTCTTATTCTAGAGCTGTAAGAATTAAGAGTTTTTGTCAATCTATAATTAATCGGAAAAAAAAAAAAAAAAAACTACTCAGAAGATTTTCATTTAGAAAAGAATTTTTTTTTTTTTTTTTTTTTNTCATAATCGAACAATTCTCATAAACACCTTCCCTCGGCGGGAGATTCAACAGACACGACTTTGGAGCTGACACCCTACATCTATCACTCGTAAACTTTTCTTGGTCTCCCGCCATCAAGAAAAGCCGGTGGTGGCGACCTAAAAGCTCGGACACGTACTTCATATCTCCTTTGGCAAGCGCATATCGGACACGAGTGGACGAGACTTGTCCCCTCTCCTTTGCATCGTAAGAATATAAGCTGCTAGGATCTTGATTCTTGTCCATGACGGAATTAATTATATAAGCCTGGATGCCGTATTCATTACAAAGCTTCAACAGGTCTGATGCATCCCCGGAAGCCTTATAACCAAACCGGTAGTTTTCACCTACATCGTAACAACAAATTCATATTATCATTCTTACGCAAACATTAGTGTAAGACTAGGTTGTAACGTACCTGCCACCACACCAAGTACCCCAAGGTCTTTCGACAGCTTCTCAACAAAATCACGAGGAGTGAGGTATCGAACTTTTGAAAATTCTATTTGGAATTCTCTGGGGATCATTCCACCACAATAGGGAGCCCAAGAGGACAGAACTCTTTTGCGGTCACATTTGGCAACAATGGGAACCCTGTGAACATTAATTTACACGAAATGCAATTAGCATTCCTTCTCCTTCCCTATTCAGCAAGCTACCAGGGCCACCAACAATGGTTTAGACCCCAAAAAAATGAATCTCTCCACAAACAAAGAAGTGTACACAACTGTTTGCTACACAAACACTTTGCAGGATCAAGCAGAACTGTTTGATACACACCCACTCTATGATACATTTTAAAAAAAAGTGATTGTAGACTTCACATACTTTTACATGAAACACACTTTACAGGATCAAGTAAGTTGGTATGAGAAAAATTCCTCCCGATTTGGGTAATACTTTAATTAGTAGTTGCCAAAGTTAGAGTATAAGGATGCAAACATCAACCTTTGAGTTTTGTTTAAGCTGGATTAAGCAAATGATGAGAGCAAAAAGCCTTCACTTCTCTTAAATCATGCTTCCTACATGCATGAGATAAATGCTGTGCATAAATTGATTGAGCTCTCTTATTCTAGAGCTGTAAGAATTAAGAGTTTTTGTCAATCTATAATTAATCGGAAAAAAAAAAAAAAAAAACTACTCAGAAGATTTTCATTTAAAAAAAAATTTTTTTTTTTTTTTTTTTTTGCTAAGTGAAAACCACCTTATGTCATTAAAAATACTCCATTATAATATAATCAACCCCAAATCCCGAGTTGTGAAGGTGGAAATGGTTTACATATTCCACTTTCTAGCACACCAAACAATGTATAAATGATAGTGCCAGAAGTTAAAGAAAGGCCAGACAGGAACAAAATAAGATCCCAGATTTTACCTAAGTTCCCAACCGAGTACTTCAGCCATTCCAACAAATGAGAGTAGAAATGGAACTCCTATCTTTGCTGCTTGGATTGCAAGTTCCCTGTGACCAATGTGAAGCGCCTCAAACTTACCCAAAGCTACTATCCCACCTATTCAAACAAAACCAGAAACACCCACAATAATTATCAAGGCCGGTGGATATAAAATTTTGTCTCATTTGCAAGGAAAGCTTGTAGATATAGCACAGAAAAAATGCCCAGTGCGAAATATAGAACAAAAGTTAAAGCCAAAAGCAGCTGCAAACCAATGCGGGGTAATGGATAAGGAATAAAAAAGTAAATAAAAAACAAAATCATTCTGTCATGCATTCCCATCATAATGAACAGGAAGGAGATGTTAGGACAAAAGGAAATGGAAGAAACCATAGAGATTAGATAAATCTTCTAAGCATGTCACTTCATGCTTTCTAAAAGTTTATTATCTCTATAAAGAAGTAACAAGGTCACATGATATAACTTTTGGAGTTTTGAGATACAAAGAAGACACAATTGTTTTAGGACACTTATCTAAAACAATCTACAAAGTGTTTGGCTATAGAGTTTATTAAGAACAACTCTATGCAAAGTGTTCAAAGACAATGAGAAGGGTAAGATAAGAAGATGAAGTTCTATCATCATTAATACATTCGAATTGCCCTCCATTTATAGCAAAACTTAAGGAAGTTAAGTTAGTTTAACCACCTTTGGATAAGATAGTAATGGAAGTAATGATGGTTTAAATAATAGATTAGATGATTAATTAGTACTCCGTATCCATTAGAGACTAAATTCTGTTAACCTATATCGAGATACAACTGAATGACTGATTTTCTTATCTTAAATCCACATTTTAAAAATTGCAGAAAAACATCTAAATTTGAACTCATGACAACTGGCACTTAAGGCAAAGTGTCAGATGTTGTCAAGAGGATTCTTCCACGAGCAATTCAAAACAGCAACATCTGGCATCGGAACGCAGTTGCCGTTGTCAGATGCCATCTGTTAGGACCTTTAACATTTAATCAAACTGCAACACCTTGGACAACTGCCAATGTTGTCCTTTCAATCAACTAAGGTTCAATCCAATAGAGCCTAATGCAACAGTTAGACAGCTGTGCTTGGATGCCATGGTAGAATATCGGCAACTAATGTTCACAGCGCCATTTAGCATGGCAACCTAATCTTTTGAGCCATGTGCTAAGTATAGAAGTTGGAACAATGGTCCCTTTGCCTAGTACTGAAAACCTGGCAGCACTCCTTGCTCCTCCAAGTATTCATTCCAATGGCACTCAATACAGCAGTCACATTGTTAACCAATATTCCATTAGTTTTTTTTTTGAGAACAATATGCCATTAGTTTTAGTCCTCTTGTTTTCTCATTTGTAAACATTCTTTTATATATGTAATTTATTCACAACTCCACAACACCAGGTAATTAAATGCATATCAAAGGATTCTGTGAATCGTGAGCAACTTTTACTGTAAATTTTCAACAAGGGAAAACCAGACCAACAAACCACTTGTTAGGTAAAAATTTTATTTAGTGCACTAAGGGGGTGCTACCCAAATACAGAGTATCAAAAGAGTCGCCTACAAAACCAACCCCAGCCCTGTACAATAATCCAGCCATAAGATTCTCCACCGCCAAAAAAATAAAACAAAAGCCTCTCTAGATCTAATAATAGAAATCTTATTGTATACCACAAAAATTGAGCAAGTCACTAACAGGTGTCCCCTCCCCCCACCTTCAAGTGTCAGCTTGACCCAAAAGCACTGAAATACTAAAACTTTAGGGACCCTTTGCCACTATATTTGATTCATGTACTTTAAGGGGGAAAAAAAAAAGATATTAAGATTTACAACTTGCATGAATATATAGATGGCTCTTGCTCATTGCTAGCTAAAAGTGGATAATAGAGATCTTATTTAAGATGATAAAGTCTACCAAACCCCAAAAACAGCGGAAAAATAGCAATGGGAAAAATGAATTGATAGATTATGTTGCTCAAAAAATAAGTGAAAATCACAACTACAGTGTACACAATAAAATGAGACAAAAGTGTTGTAGAAAGCAAAGAACTTAAACAAACCTGCAATAAAGGGTAATCGTTCTTGTGGAGGCTCCTCACCATCTTCAGATTGACTTAATGTAACAAAAAAAAATTTCATAGTATGAGAATTATTAAGAAAGATATATTGGGGTTAAGAACACAAAAGACTGTAACACATTGTTAATTGCCATGGACTTAGAGAGTTAGACTGCTAAGGAGTAAGATCTACACACAAGAATTCAGTCCTTTCCTTTATATTTTACTTTGAATATTTCCAATTCAAACTATAAATGACTCATGCAGTCATGCTATACAAATCCACATGATTATTATTTGTCTTAATACATGCACATGCATAAAGCAACACAATTAACTCAATCATTAAAATTCCTCATCATACTTTCAATTCAAAAAAGACCTGAAAAGACTGAATTTCTTCTTTTGAAACCAGTAAGACATTTCCCCTTATTCTTCTTCTTGGTAAAATAGACACCATGCAGTTATCCTCTTCATTTTAAAGCCCTTGATACAAGAAATGATAGCCAATACATTTGGGAAAATTAAGGTAAGTAGTTCCTTCCTCTCAGTTGTCTACAAGTCTTTCAGCATGCATTATTGACCTTTTCTTTCCTTTATTTGGTTCACTATCTTTGATAATTAGTAACTAACCAGAACTATTATTAACTATCCCCAATTTCAGGAGAAATATATTAACAGAAATGTTAAATTTGAAAACTAACAGACACACAGAGACACACACCATCAGAGAAGATCTAGAAACATTGATTAAAAAAAAAAGTGAAAGAGAGGTGAATATACAACACGTACCTTAAAGAATCAGAAAGCAAGGAGCTTTGGGTATGTACAGATTTCGGATGCACACAATTGAAGAAAGAAACTCCCAAGTCATTAACTTTATTAGTGCAACCACTACTGGAAGGAGTCCTATTTCGGCAGTGGAGCAATGATGGATTCCAGACAAGTACCGGCCTTAGAAGGATTCCAGATAAGGAACCCATGATAACTTACCAGATCTACTTTCATACAATTTTCAATGAACCCAAAATAAACAACAATGGTTCCAAGAATTCTTCAAGAAAAATGAGTCTGCAAATATGAGCACCTTTAAAAGCATTAGATATGGTACTAATAAGGTGTATATTCAGCAATTGGTAGGGGTGAAAATAGGCCAAGCCATGTCTTGGCAAATTGGGCCTGGGCTACCTGTAAGTAGGCTTTTTTATAAGCCCAAGCCTAAGCCTATAATAGACCTGGCCTGGCCTGAAGCCTTTTAAAGGCCTACTTAATACGTAGGCTATTAAAAGGGCTTTGAAGACTACATGTTGTAGGCTTAAGGCCTATATATTTATTAAAAAAATAAACAATTAAACCTGATTTTATGAAATACTACAACAATAGAACAGATTATGTAAGCTGATGACCAGTCCAATGAAACACAAGTACATAACCAAAAATCCATAAGTCCAAAATACAAAAAGCTAACACATGTTCAATATAATGGCCAAAATCACATGAAAACCAACCAATACAACACCATAACAATGCAATTAGAGTAACATGAAAGCATAAAATTACAGCAAGTCACCAAGATCAATAAAGACTTCAACATAATCTCCTCTTGTTCAGATAACTCCTACACAATAACAGAATAAATTGAACATGACGATTATGAGTTACTACTCTTTTGGTTCAACATGTCAAGTAGGACTCATGTTCAATACAAAAACTAGGAGCAAATCCAGAGAAACAAAAATTCAATCTCATAAAATTAGAGTCCATTGAGCATGGCCTCAGTTGTTTAACAGGGATTTAGTCAGTTGAGAAATTAATTAAACAAACAAGAAAACGATGATATTTTACTACCTAACAAATTGGAGTTTGGAAAAGACAAAACACAAAATCGAACACTTAGGATTTTGATCTATAGTAGCAACCATTGGGAAAATTGTAAGATTTGACTACCTACCAAATTGGAGTTTAGAAAAGACAAAAACATAAAATCGAACACTTAGGATATTGATCGATAGTAGCAACCATTGGGAAAGTTGTGCAATTATAGCATACATATGCATTTAAGGGTTTAATCCCAGAGAGGTTACCAAACAGAAATAACTAACCATCAAGCAAAATGGTTAAATACACATTATTCCATATGACCATCCATTTTATTTTCATGACTCACCATAACCCACAATATCATCCAGAACCAGCCATTTTAACATCAAGCCATTCATCAAATAAGGATCTAAACTAGCACATGAACATAAAACTACAACGAATTGATTTCCATCCTAGAATTTACAAACTGCAACAAATGCTGTCCTGGAGTCAGGTTGAGGTATTTGCAATTAATTGACCAATTATTAAATCAAACAAAACCCTCCGGCCAAACTCCCCCTTTTGTTTGTTGTGAAATCTAGGTAAAATCGAGCTTAGACCAACTTCACAATGCTGGGTGTGGGTTCTTTTCCGTAACAATTAACACAAGAATCAACTCAAAAGACAAAGATTTATAGAAATTGACAAACAGATAAATCGAAACTAAAAATTTATCAGAAAAATTGAATAAAAAAGAATAGTAACCGAGAAGAAAGAGATTCACTCATTAGGATGCATCAAATGCATAAGATAATGATGAAGATGAAAGGCCGCAGCCGTAGCTGCAACCGCAGCCGTAGCTGCAACCGCAGCCGGTCGCGACCTCAGGCCACCTGCTTCCGGTCGCGACCTAATTAAAGAGTAAGAGAAGACCAACCTACTTCCAATCGAGACCTCACGCCACCGCTGGTCAGCCGCACGTCCTCACTCCATCGCCGGTCCGCCGCACCGAACGTCAGTCTGGTCCTCTGGTTCGCAGTAGCTACGCAGGACTCTTGGGAGGGAGAGTGATAATCCGAAAATTGAAATTTGGTTATCATTTAGTATATATACTTTGGGTTTATTTTATAAGCATGAAAATATATTAGTTTATTTTTTTACTACTGAATCTATTGCATTATAGTATCTACATTATAGTATCTGATTATTTGTTCATCTATATTAGTTAAAAATGAAATATATAATAATGTAATATATATGTTGTCCCCTTTGCTTAACTACGGAGTTTTTTATTATCTGATTGTCATGTCTTTTTCAAAATCAATTGGTGATAAATATGTATACATTAATTATTTAACAACGTTCCTCTGTAAATGTCACGTCTCAAATCGAATAGGGATTGAACTTGGTCGACCTAGTCGACGCCCAACAATTTAGGTTTTAGAGTTTAGGGTTTAGGGGGTTAGGGTTTAGGTTTAGAACTTAAGAATTTAAGGTTTAGAGCTTTAAGATGTGAACTTACAAAATGTTGTACACCTTTGTGCACTCCTAGAGGCACATCTAGCAGTAAAGGTGTACATTATGTGGGGTATTGTTGTGCATGCTATGTTAGTATGAGCGAACTATGTGTTCAGATTGTTTTTGTAAAAGTTTAGCGAAATATATGCACAACCAGAAAGTTATCAATACACTACCTTCGGTGTATGAATGTTCGATCAAAGCAATATGAATGTATAAGGTTGGTACCTATACTACAATAATTGCATAGGCTATTTATTCACTGGCCATGAGGATATTGATATGGTGGCTGGAGCAGTTGAAGGAGTCGAAGTTAATAGCGTAGAACACTAGGAAGCTTAGAGATACCAAGTGCGTTTGAAAATGATAGTGGGAGATGTTTATGCTATTTTGTCTCAGGTTAATGCTATCGTGGTGACCAAATTGTCCTTCGGAGTAGTTTTATTTATTAATCTTTGCTTTAATTAGTGCTAATTAGAGGATTAGGAAGATTTGGTCACAACCGTAGATTGCCTAATTTCAATGGTCCATATTAGACCACAGCTCTCACCTGGGGCATGGTTCTCATGGGTGTCAAACCCTAGAGTCATTCAAATAAAAATAGGGGCGCATGAGAGAACCAACCAAAGTCATCCATTTGGAAAGATCTAACCAATCAAAAGCAATTTAAAAAAAAAAATAAATAAATAAACAAAGGAAAGCAAAGAAAAAAGTGCGATAGTATTTTTTGTAAATAACTTGAACTTTGATTGCACATACTAACAGTCTAGAGTGCATTTAGCTGTCATAAAGTGCAACCATATAAAGTACACATGAACTTTAAAGTGCAAGTAATAACACTGTGTAATGCACTTAACAGCATCATATCATGCAACAATATAAAGTACACCCGAGTAACAATATTAAGAGCACCTAACATTATTATTAATTGCACCGAACGTGAAAGGTAAATTACTTACACACTATAGTGTAAAAGGTTGCATTTTATAGTGACGTTACTTATACTTCTTTCTTACACACTTGCACCTAGTCTCTTACATACACTTCAAAGTTTGAGTTATTTTAAAAAATGTCACCGCGTTTTTTTTTTTTAATTGCTTATGATCCATTAGGTCTTTTTAGATGGACGACTTTGATTAGTTCATAGTTCTTTCATGAGCAAGTAGTTATCAAAAGAGTAGACACTAATATCCCATGAAAACACACCCTTAGGAAAAAACTAGGAACCAATCTCAACCCTACATCTATAAAAATCATACAAATCATATCAGATTAAAAAAAAAACATTGTGGCATTATTGTAATTATCACTAATTTTATCGTACAACTCTTAACACTATATTGTGCACTTTTTAACAACATAATATGCATTTGTGGATCACTTTTGTACGTATTTGTTTATCAGTACGTATTTGTTTATCAGTGCTTGTGCATCAGCCTCATGTAGGTGGGTATGTACGTCTCTCCTACAGTTTCTGAACTCAACCATTGTTGCCCCAATATTTTTGAATCCTCCTGTTATTTCTTTGTATAATTCAAACGCCTTTGATGTCCCTATGTTTACCTTAGCATAGATCGCTATGAATGCTTGATGACCAATACCTAATTCACAATTTATCTTAAGGAATGGTCTTCCAAGTTCTGAGCATAAACGGTGTGCCTCTTGTAGTATGCTCATTGCATAGTCACCATCCTTTGGACGCCTAAGCCCACATCTTGCATTGCAACCTACCCGATTTGAGATGTGTCGTCGTGTTTGTTTCTTTTCTGTGGTGTCTTCAATGGGGGTTTTATTCACTTCATTTGATTGCAGGTTTCGCTCTTCCCTTGAACAAGCAGATATTTCACTTTAACATTCCCATCTCGGGTCTTTCTCATTGTGCTACATCTAACATCAAAACTTGCCACGACTGCATAGCGTTTGTAAAACTCCACACCTTCATCTATTGTTAAAAATCTTTGCCCGAGGTATGCTTTTATTGATTCGTCACATTCTGGTGTCCTGTCCGTCTTTTTCCATATGCACACAATATATAGTCAATTGGTGCACATTTTACAAATCAATGGCACTCAATTTATATAACAAAGCTCAGCAGTATTACAACTTCACACATTTTAGAAATCAATGGCACTCATTTTATCTAAAAAAGCTCTGCAGATGCTCATTTGTATACAACTTCGAACTTATCCACTCATTTTTCTCCACCTTAATACGGTTTATGTCACAAGTTTTTAAGCCATTAATTTCAGTTTGCACTTTTGATTTCTTATTTAATATAAAACCAACTAACACTTTCAAATTCCATTTTATACCAACACAAATTTCGTTAGAGAAGTTTTTCACTTTTTCCTTGTCAGTCTACGCTTTTTAATACTTCTAGTACCATATATATAGTCTATACCTTACGCCGCCACACGAAATATATCATTATGGCACACAAATAAACTTCATCATGCACACATTAAACCAGTATTAAAATAAGATATTACCAATTAACATTATGATCCCGTGTGCCTGAGTTCGTTTCGTCATATCACATTTATGGATGATTCGATTACATAATTGATTATAGTTTATACTTGGCATGCATATAAACGATGTGGCTATATCTATGTTATAATTCAAAACCTTCTTTGACTGACATAAGCTTCGTCTAGTTATATTCTAGACGTTTCTTTTAAAGGCACGCCAAATTTCATACTAGGGCACACAACTAATCAGCTATAGGCACACGATACAAGCACGCAAATTGTAATTATACAGTAATACTACCACTTTCCCCAGTAACGTTTTTTAAAGGCTTATGCTTAAGATTCTTACCGTCGATGAATGTCGTCTCATTCTTCTCTGTGGTGTCGTATCACATCGTATGCTCGGAAAACCATTGTTCGTTGTCTTCCATGGCGTTCCTAGAACCCACTTGTCTACTGCCGTCCATTATTGTCAGATTACAAGTTCTCGTCATTCGGGACTATTCCGTTTATGTGGCAGTAATGATTTCATACCTTAATTATAGTTCAACATGTACTCTATGTTTGTTAATAGAAAAACCTTCCATAATTCTAATTCATGTAAATTCTCTTATTTGCCCTTAATTATTAATTATATGCGCCATTACCATTTAAATCAACTCATAATCTCAGCCATTTATGCTTCTTGATTCAATGGGTAAGATCACTCCCCATAGTCCTCTATTATTATAGGTTCTCATGTGAATAAGGGTATATATATATATATATATTTTGATGGAATAATATATTATGTCATATTATTATTATTTATAATAATAATAATAATAATAATAGTCAAAGAAGAAGAAGTTCAGCGAGAAAGTAGGAAAGGCTACGAGAAGTTACAACTGCATAGGAATAGCATTATATAAAAGCTCATATTCAGACCCAGACTCATTCTCTTCTCCATATAACCTCTCCTTACCTTTTCTTTCTTCTATGCAATGGTCATGGTTGCTCACGTACATGTACCTGCAAAATATAATAAAGATTTTTGGCTTGGCTGAGCCCAAAAAGGCCCGTGGTTTTTACCGCTTTGATTTTCACGTTAAATCTCTGTGTTATTATTTATTGATTCTCTGCAATCACCTCCATTTATTTTTCCTTTATTTATGGGATTTAATGATTCGGGCTACCCCCAGATTAATTATATTCATCAATGGTGCTCTTGTTGAGATCTGATTAAACACTCAAGTTTAATTTGCTCTCCTTTTCATATTTTTCAGAACAACAAAATATATTATTCATATTTATCATATTCATCTTTATATTATTTTGGGAAAATTGTAATTTATGCCCCTCTATAATATGTCAACTATCAATGTCACCCCTGAATTATTAGTGGTGTAAATGTTGCCCCTTAATTTTCAAAAGGTACATATACTGCCCCTCCCGTACCGTACGGGGGGCAATATATATACCATTTTGAAAATTGAGGTGCAATATTTACACTTGGGATGTGCAATATATGTATCATTTTAAAAATTAAGGGGCAATATTTACACCACTAATAATTCAGGGGTAACATTGATAATTGACATATTATGGAGGGACATAAATTACAATTTTCGCCTTTTCTTCCTGTGTAAACAAACTTTCATTTCAATAACTCCATTCATTAGTATGTTGATTACCTCCAAAAAGCCATGCAAATAATACAATGCTCAACAAACACTTGTCCTTCCACATATCTCTCTCTCTGTTTCTTGAAAACTTGAATGTCGAAGCAAAATGTAAAAGTGTGAATACAGCAGCAGCCAAAGTTCAGCCTGTGATCAAAGCTTCGTCGGATGAGTTTCTGAGGAAGTTTTCCGAGGTAGGTTCCGAATTGGAGGACAAGCGGGAGCTGCTAATCGTCACAGACTTACCGTAAAAGGAGCCAGCTCGCCGTGGCGGCAGCCGCTGAGAAAGAAGCGTCCAACAGCGTTGGTACGGCCAGCCCGCATGTGGTTTCTTGTTGACGACGGTGACACACCCAAGGCCGGTCCTGAGCATGGGCGGAATGGGCGACCGCCCATGGCCCCATGTTAGAAGGGGCCCATCCATGATCCATATATATGTATATGTATACATATATATATTATAGTGTTATAGTTAGTGTTATAATTATATTAGAAAACAAAACATTAGTGTTATAATTATATTAGAAAACAAAAAATTAAGAATAGATGAGACTGCAGGAAGTTGAAAATCGACGCTTAATTAATTAAATAATTTAGAAATAGAATCGGGAGTCGAGGACACCTAATTATCTTTTATCTATTAGAATCGACACCCTAATCAGCTAACCCATTCGTCTTCTTCAATAAATTTTTATTTTCCAATTCGATTAATCAACGATTGTTCATTTGTTTGCCGGTTTGGACCCCATTGTTCATTGTAACTTGTAAGTTTTCTTCTATTTGTAATTTGTTCTGTCTTTATTTCCCCTCTGCACATATACAACACAACACACCTCTGCTATAAATCTATAATCCTCTAATGAGTAATGAGTAATTAATGCAATATGTAATGTTTATTTCGATAATGAATTTTGTGATTTCTGTAATTCTAGAATATATATATATATATATATATATATATATATATATATATATATATATATAATCTTTGAATTATAATTACCCTGAGTTACTAAGTTCTGTCTAATGCATTCTATTTACAGAGATAGAAAGTGAAAGAAGAAAAGAACAACAAATCGTGGTTGTGGAGCTGTTTGTGATACTGATACAACTGAAGATTGAGGAGAGCTTTTTAGAAATATTCAGGTGCTTTTGTTCATTTCTTATACACAATTTTTAAAATTATTTTATATAATGTTACCTACAAAACATTTATCTAATAGTGAAAAAAGATTAAAAAAAAAAAAGAAAAAAGAAAACAAGTTGAGCAGCTAATAGAATCACAAAGAGAAGTTATAAATAAATTTTTCAAAAAATCAAAATCATTTAATGAAAATTTGAAACAATCTAAAGAAAATTTAAATGATCAAGGCCATGTTAATGGTGATTTTGTGTATTGAGAAGGATATGCTAGAGAATGTTAATCTTGATGCAATTATCGATGATTTTTCATAGCACGTAAATTTTTATTTTTTGTCATGATTACTTTTGTATTTAAAAAGTGTTGAAAATTTTCTAATAGTATTTCATGTTATTTGGTATAATTATTTTTTAGTATTATTAAATTTAAATTTTAGTTTTTCGGGCCAATTTTTTTAATTTCGCCCAGAGCCTCTAAAATGTTTGGACCGGCCCTACTTAGACCATATATATATATATATATATATATATATATATATATATATATATATATATATATATGGGGAATATTTTTCTAGTAACTAAAATTAATGAAAAGAATAATTTGAATGGGTGATGTTCTACAATATTTTTATACTAACAAAAAAATTTGAGATGTGTTTTATGTGACACGTATCTTAAGTAGGCTATTTTTTTTTTATGAGGTTTATTCCTCACCCTGTGACCCTAGCCGGCAAAGGATCACAGGGGGTAAACCAGCCTAGGTTACCCATAGCTGACCAACTCAAACCTAGAGGTTTGAGGTTCAAACCTACGACCTCTTAGTTAGGGGTGTGCATAACCCGACCAAACCGAAGAACCCGACCGACTCGACACCGCCAATGCGTCATCCGAGGATAACCGAACCCGAACAAGCTAAACCGAACCGATGGGCGAGCTGTGCGGTTCAAATGAATTCGGTTTGGGTGGCAGTAATGCCACCCGAACCCGTCCGAATACCTGATGTAACACTAGGGTTCGCATTCAGCACATATATACGACGTCGTATGAGCATAGTATATATATTGCGAAGATTCCAGATCTGCTCATTTGCGCAGTCGCACCTCTTCACTCTTGACCTAGAGAATTCTCTCGTTCTCTCGACCTCTCTCAATCTCTCTTCTCTGAGTTCTCTCAACCTCTCTCTTTGTTCTCTCTTCTCTGAGTTCTTAGATTACTGTCTCCTCTCTCGTAGTCTCGTACTCTCGTTGTCTCTTCTACAGTTCTACAATTTGTAAGTTCTAAGAGAGTTAGAGAATCAGAGACTTTTAAGTCTCCGGTGGAAGCCCTAGTCCGGTAGTCCCTGAATCGGTGAGACGCAGAGACGGACAGACAGTGACCTGTGGACTCGAGAGGGTTGCAGTTTGCTTGCTAGGAATCGAAGGCCCTCTGTTCTCGGGGGATTATTGCTGAGAAACAAGGTAACCCCTAAACCCTAATTGATTTTTGTTATTCTCTGATTCTGTGTCCTGTGTTGTGACTCATGTGAATCTGTGATAGTGTTGTGACCCTAATTTCAAGCTCTTTGATTTAGGGTTCTGAATTTTGATATTGATATACTCTGATTTTGTGAAATTATTCGCCTAATTTCTAGGCTTCTAGCAATCTAGTGTATTATTTTCCAGTATGGTGGAAGCCCGAAGCCCTATCCCCTATTCCCCTGATTAATGATTATGGATTTCTTTGTGTTATTGTGCTTACTGAAAGTCTGAAATCCATTTCTAAAAATCTTGAATGCCTGAAATCTGAATGTCTGTTTTGGTGGAAGCCATAGCCCCTAACTGGGATTAGTGGGATGTGAAATCCATATAAATGATGAGCATTATATTTTTTTTAAAGTAAGACTGTGCTCTTACTGTGCTTGAAATCTTGAATGCCTGATTAATGATTATGGATTTCTGTGTGTTATTGTGCTTACTGAAAGTCTGAAATCCATTTTTAAAAATCTTGAATGCCTGAAATCTGAATGTCTGTTTTGGTGGAAGCCATAGCCCCTAACTGGGATTAGTGGGATGTGAAATCCATATAAATGATGAGCATTATATTTTTTTAAAGTAAGACTGTGCTCTTACTGTGCTTGAAATCTTGAATGCCTGATTAATGATTATGGATTTCTGTGTGTTATTGTGCTTACTGAAAGTCTGAAATCCATTTTTAAAAATCTTGAATGCCTAAAATCTGAATGTCTGTTTTGGTGGAAGCCTTAGCCCCTAACTGGGATTAGTGGGATGTGAAATCCATATAAATGATGAGCATCAAAAAGTATTTGCATACTTTGCTTGAATGCTTGTAACTTGCAAGTGTGAAACTGTGCAAGTTGCCAAGTTTATGGATAGATGACCCTTAAATTGCTTGTGTTATTGTGGAATCTGCAATTCTGCATTTCTGCATACATGATGAAATGTGCAATGTCTGAACTATGCTTAATTACTTTTTAATGATCGAAATTGAAATGCTCTAGATTTTGAAATGAGATCCCTAATACTTTCCTACTATATGTTATAGATGGAAAGTGTTGGTGGGTCTGGAAGTCAACCTCCCTCTCAAACTGTGGAACATGATATGGGAGCAGAAGCTGTAGAGAAAGATACATCTCAGCAGCCTTTGCCTCCATCTGTTCCTAAAAAAAAGAAAAGAGGTTGAAACCAGATCTCCTGTTTGGGATCACTTTGAAAAAATCAAGAACAAAGATAACATTGTTGTCTCAGCAGTGTGCATATACTGTAAAAAGTCTTACAAATCTGAGACCAAAAGACATGGGACTTCTACTTTGAGAAATCACATTATGACTTGCTTAAAAAATCCTCACTCTAAGGATACTAGGCAATCTCTACTCACATTCTCTCCTGCCCCTAGTTCTGGTTTAACTGAGTCTGAAGGTGCAGCAGGGGTTTTAGGAACCTGGGTTTTTGATCAGGAGTTGATTAGGAGAGCTCTTTGTGAAATGATTATTGTTGATGAGCTACCTTTTAGGTTTGTGGAGGGTCAAGGTTTTAGGAAATTTATTCTTGTTTGCTGTCCTATGTTCAAAATTCCTTCTAGATGGACAGTAAGTAGGGATATTCTGAAAATTTATTCTGATGAGAGGGTTAATTTGAAGAATTTCTTTAGGACTAGCTGCCAAAGGGTTAGTATCACTACTGATACTTGGACTTCTGTACAAAGAATCAACTACATGTGCATTACTGCACATTTCATAGATCATGAGTGGAAGCTACAGAAAAAAATCATTTCCTTTGTCCCTATTTCTTCACATAAGGGGGAATACATAGCTAAGGCACTTGAAAGTTGCCTACTAGAGTGGGGGTTGAAGTCAGTTTTTTCTGTCACAGTTGATAATGCTTCTAGCAATGATACTGCCATAGGGTTTTTAAAAAAGAAAATGCTGTCTTGGGGTTCTACTGCAGTAAGGTGTAAGTATTTGCATATGCGATGCATTGCTCACATCCTTAATCTGGTTGTGCAAGATGGATTAAAGGAATCTGATGATTCTGTTAAGAAGGTAAGGGACTCTGTTAGGTATATGAGAAACTCTCCTGCTAGGCTCCAAAAATTTAGAGAGCTTGCTGACTTAATTGGGGTGGAAGCCAAAAACTCTTTGGTTCTTGATGTACCTACAAGGTGGAATTCCACATATTTGATGCTGCATACTGCTTTGCTGTATCAAAAGGTTTTTGAAGTGTATGAAGATCATGACCCTTCCTTCAAATCTGATTTGGGTGGGAATGTTCCTAATTTCTTGGATTGGGAGGTAGTAGAAGGGTTGGTGAAATTTCTGAAATCATTTTATGAAATGACTGTTAGGATATCTGGTTCTTTGTATGTAACTTCTAACACTTTCTTCTCTGAAGTGTCTGATTTATCTTGCATACTTACTGGTCTGGTGGGAGCTGAATCTGATTCTGTTAAAGCAATGGGGATGACTATGAGGACCAAGTTTGATAAATACTGGGGTGATCCAAACAAGATGAATTTTCTGATTTTTTATGGAAATATAATGGATCCTAGGGACAAAATTGAATACATGCCATATCAGTTTAATCAATTATATGGTGATGAAAATGGCAAGTCCTTGTTTGAGAAGGTTATGAAAGACTTGAAGGAGTTGTATGCTGATTATGTGACAAGTTTCCCAGTCCAGTCTGATCCTGTTCCTGTTGAACAGTCTGTTCCCCCTACTGTTTTGTCTGATCCAGTTTCTGTTGGGAGACCCCAATCTTTGTTAAAATCCCAGTTTAAAAAACAAAGATTGGAGAGTGGAGAATTAGGCAGAAAGAAAACTGAGTTGGAAGTTTATTTGAGTGAGGCAATTATAGAAGAGGATGGTGAATTTGACCTCTTGAAATGGTGGAAGGTTAATGCTGGAAGGTTCCCTGTGCTTTCTAAAATGGCTAGGGATATACTTGCTGTTCCCATTTCTACAGTTGCATCAGAATCAACCTTTAGTACAAGTGGGAGAGTTCTTGATGCCTTTAGGAGTTCTCTTACTCCTAAAATTGTGGAGGCACTTGTATGTGCACAAGATTGGCTTAGGTTGCACAATCAGTCTCTTTCAGTTGAAGAAAACATTGATGAGGTTGAGAAATTTGAAAAAGGTAATTATTCTTATAAGTTTTAACTTTAATTATAAGTTTGTTTATTTTTTAGTTAATTAGTTTAAAGTCTAATGTTTAATTTTATTTTTTTTGTGTGCAGAGTTCTGCACTGGAGTTGGTTCTTCCCTGCCTACAATACTAGTAAATTAAATTTCAATTCTCTGAAACTATTTCATATCTTTATTTGTTTACTATTTTACTGTTTTCTGCTTATGCTTGTGAGTTGTGCCTTGTGCTGTTTAAAACTAAATTGTGTATGTTTGAGTACTTGACTGCTTGACTGCTTGACTGCCTGAGCATGGAACCATGGTGGGCTGGTGGTTGTGGCTCTACATAATGATGAGTTGAGTTGATGACTCCCTGGCTGGAAAGTTTGCAGCCTCAGTGGCTAATAACTGCCCCAGGTTTGAGGATTCACACTATCCACTGACCACTGGAAATTGGAATGGTTGTAAGTATAATTGTATAAGGATGCTGTCTGGTATATCTCTCTGACTCTCTTCTCTGTTTTTTTTAAATGTTTAATAAGTAATAACTGCCTAGTGCAATGATGATGCTTACACCATACTCTGAAATCTGGGATTTGTTGGATTGGGTTTGGTATGTTGCCATGAACTGTGGTCAATCCATAGGTCATTGGCAATTTCCCCCAATCCTTACATGATATGAAAAATAAGCAATCTGAGCACACTTTGTCCCAATCTTAACTTTCTGTTATTACTAATAACAATATACTTATTATATTGTAATATTGTATATACTATATATTTTGGCAAGTTTACTACATTTTTAAGTTTTCATCTTTTCTAACTTTGAATATAATTAGGAAGAGGATTAGGATTTAGGCAACTATTGGAGGTAATGGAGGATTGAAGGCTGGACTACTGGAGGCTTGGAGGCTGGATCTGTGCTGCTGACCTGCTGTGATTTAAATGTTTAATTGCTCTTTGTGAATTGTGAATGAGTGAATGACAGTTGTAATTTGATTTGTATTTTGGTGTAATTAAATTTTTGTGAATGATTAAGATTTTAGAGTCTTAGTCTCTTAGACATTTCACTATATCAGTTTCAGATGTAATTTTGTGTGTATTTTAGTTTTTTGAGGTTTGGTTGTTTGGAGTTTGGACTAAAATTCTAATAGGAATTTAGTTTTTGCATTAATTTTTTTTTATCAACCCGACTAAACCGACGGTTAGTCGGATGTCGGTCGGAGATCAAAATCTCCAAAACCGACGGGTTTCATCATTTTTTTAAACGGTTTGGGGTTACAAATCTAAAACCGAAATCCGATCGGTTGTAGCCTCCGACCACCCGAACCGTCCGAACCCGACCGCTGCACAGCCCTACTCTTAGTTGTAGGTGGATCTCTCTTACCACCTGGGCTGGGGTCACCCCTTAAGTAGGCTATTTTATTTCTCTCTTCTGATAGTGGATTGACTGGGTGGCTTAACTTGACAAAATAACTTAGACATTTATTGCTAAATACTTTGCGGTTTTCTCGCACAAAGTGCATCTCCAATATAGGAAGTCATGGATGGGTTTGGGGTTCAGCGAAGTACAGTACTACATTTTTGTTTCTAGTGTTTCTAGTTTTTGGAAAGGGGAAAGGAGTTTCTCCACACGAAATTGGTTTTCGTTGGAGACTAGTTCAAACTGAAGCCTTTTTTTTTTTTTTTTTTTTTTTNTTTTTTTTTTTTTTTTTTTTTTTTAAATGAAACCGTTGTTCAGTCAATGTTTATGGAATCAATGTTTAATTATACAATTTTGTTTGTTTTTTTAGAAAATAACCAAACACACCAAAATAATTTTATGAAATGCAACCAAACACAAACAAAAATATTTTTTGAAAATCAAAAAAACATTTTTCAAAAATCATTTTCCTTATTTCCAAACACACCCTAAGTGAGTGAATGTGATTTTTATACTAAAATGTCATGAGTTTGATGCTTATCAACACTCTCTCAATAAAAATTTCACTCGTTATAAATAAAAAAACAACAAAAAAAAAAACGAAGTAATTAATAAAAACAACAACAAATTTTAAGTATGAAATTTATATCTAAAAATAAAAATAAAATATATTCATACCTTTATAAATCATTTATAAATAACTAACCATATACGATTATTTTTACCCAAAACTAATTAAAAAAAATTAACATAATAGTGAAGTCATTTTCAATGATTTTGCGTGCACGATGGAATGCAAAAATAGTTAATTTATATTTTTGTTAATGAGTACAAGGCACGAATGCACGATGCCACGATCTCATAGTGAAATTAATTAAAAGAAAATTACAGTTTCAAGTTTCAATTCTTTAATAATTGTGTATATTAAAATTAGGTCCGCCCCCTTAATTATAAATTACGCATATTTGGATCCTTAATTATGTTTTCAAATATAGATATCATCCCTTATTTACAAAATCAACACATTTGGTTCCTTAATTATTATTTTTGAGTGACGATGAAAACTTACAACCACTGTGTAGTGAGTAAATCTCGTCTTATACTTTATCGATACTGACCTAGCCGACAAAAGATCACAAGGAGATAAACCAACCAATGTTGTCTATAGCTGACTGACTCAAACCAAGAAAGCTAATAAGATTCTCCAGTTGATAGTCGAACTTGGAAGCTCATTAATTATTTCTTAGTTGTAGATATGAGGGTGTTTGGTAAATAGCTTTTACTTGATTGGGTTAGTGAGTTTGACTAGTTGATGATAACATTAGCTGATTGTAGAAAAAATGTTTGGTAAATTAGCTGATAGCTAATTACATGCAAAATGACTTTCTCTAAAAGTTAATCGAAAAAGTTGTTATGAACAATTTTTTTTTTAATTTTAGCGTTTTGGAGCAATAAGTTGTTACAAAAAGTTAATTAATCAAACACTTATATTGATTATTTAATCAAGTCAATCAGTTAATAGTGGTCAAATAGTTAAAAATTGCTTGATAAACTAACTATGTTAGTTACTAAACAGGACCTGGTCATTTCATTTACAAATTACAATACAACTAAGGGTTCAACTAACCGAGAGTAAGAAACTAAGGGTGTGTTTGGTTCATGTGTTTAGCTATCAGGAATGAAAATCGAAGTTATTATTATTGCTTGGTTGACAGGTTTCTAGAAAACTACTATGAGATTTGATTACCCCCTTAATTAGAAAACTCATTCCCTAATAAAATAAGGTTTCATTCTATTATTCCCCCTCCTAATTGGTAATTTGATTTTTAAGTTTGGATTAATGCTTTTAGATTTTTTTTGTTCATATATATTGGTACTTTGGATGTCTTTATATTAGAAAAATTGTCTTGATTTTTTGTTCTTGTATTTTTAAAACCTTTATTCACATTATACGATCATATATAAACAAACAACAATATTGATAATCATTCCAATTCCACCCTACTACCAAACATTCAAAATACTTTCACCAAAACACATTACCATTACCAAATATTTGATTCCTATTCCGATTCTCATGTGCGAACCAAACACACCCTAAGAAATTTTATTGTTCTATTGTTAATTGAACGATGTATTAAAGGAGAAAGAAGAAAAATGTCTTATGCAAAATTAGAAAAATGTGTTATGCAAAATTAGAAAAATGTGTTATGCAAAATTACTATAACATTCCTTAAAGTTATATTAAAAGGGAATTTATTTGCTTTATAAATAGCATGGCCATATCTACCACTAAAAAGATAATTAAGGGGTCAAATATGTTCATCTTATAATTTAGGGACTATATTTCAATACCTAAAATAATTAAAAGATAAACATGTAAATATGTAATATTTATTTAATTAAATTAATGAGGAAAAAAAATGAACGGATATTCAGATTCACCATATATGCAATGCATGCAAATGCAAGTTTATTACACCATGTCTTTTTAATATGATTTATTTTTATTTTTATTTTTAAAACCCTAATGCTGCCTCCCTTTTCTCTCTAAAACCAAACGCCTTTCTCTGCTGCTCAACTTCGGCTTCCACCGCCGGCCTCCGGCCGGAGCTCTAATGGAGCTTTGAGTCAGCGGTTTTGGTCACCTTTTACGTTTGCTCTCGCTCTTCTTCCGCCCCGACCATTGTCGCAGCTCTATCCGCCTCCGACCACCGCCACAGATCTTCTTCTTCCGTTTTTTTTTCCCTTTGAATAAAATAATAGTAGGTAGGTATTGGAGTTTGTGTTGGTAGTCTTGAACTCCCAACCCTACTTTGACTTTACCCACTTTTTATTTTCTCTATTATTGTGTTTTTCTCTCGTTACTTTCACGAGCTTTTCATCATTTTCATTAGCATAAATTGTTTAGTTTGGTTTCGGCAAGTGTTGATCTTACCCTGGGCGAGCAAAAAAGAATGATGACGAAGACCCAGATCTTTGATGAAGGTTTAAGCTCCCTGAAGGAACATAGCTTCCTAGTTATGAAACAGTCTGCGATTCAAGTTTTCTATAGCATAGTTAGAAAAGTTGTTTCTATGTTTGACTGTAAGGAATGGTTTACCATTTCATTGATCGTTGATGTAAACGTTTTATGTTATGAATTAATGGAATAGCTACGTTTTCTTTAAAAAAAATATATGATTTATTTTTAGACGATTTTTATCTATCAGAAAATAGTGAATTTTCAAATAGAATATGTTGGATTTCCTTATCCAATAAGAACAATTGCAGGAAGGGTAGTATTAGGCATGGTACAACACAACGAACATAGCCTTGTGGCTTTAGTCGATAAATGATCACAATAAGATAAATCAATTTAGGTTGTCATCATAATTGACTGGTCCAAAACAAGAAAACCAATAGACCACTTTTACTGAGAATTGAATTTGTAATATAGTGATTATCAAGCCAACAAGCTAACCATCTATCTAGGGTTACCGGGACAACACAAATTTTGCTTTCATGATTTCTTGCAACATGCAATGGACCCATTATAGTTCATTGATGTCTACAATCCTTTGCATCTCCCTCTCTAATGTTCAAATTATAATCCCACCTTTCTCTCTTTACCCCTCTCTCTCTCTCTCTCCTTGTCTTCGCTTTTATTCAGTTTTCTACTTAGATATATAACAAGTTTAGAACTTCAAACAAAAGATGGTTTTCCTGTCTAAACTTGGTCTGTGATTCTTCCTATACTCATTACTCTTTGTAGTACTAATAAAGTTTGCCGAGACGTTAGGATAAACAATTCTGGTCAAATTAAAGTGAGACTTTGTTTGTTTGTTTTTTTATTGTGTGTGTGTTTTTTTTTTTTTTTCATTTGTATTGCCTTGTTTCTTTTTCGTTTCTTTTGATGATATGATGAGGAGTAAAAATTCAACTGCAGTTATTTCAAATGATAAATACTCCCTTTCAAAAAAAATGATAAAATACTCATATTTCATGAATACAATCATTAAATTAAAACCAAAATTATGATTATAATAATCATAGACAATACCTATAAGGCTATAAATAAATTGGAGTAAAATATTTTAGAGAAAATCATAGTTTTAATCATTCAATTGTTGCTCTTTATACAATTTAATCGCTTATTGTCATCAATATTTTTGAAAGCCGACCAGTCATTCAATTATTGTTCTAAACGTTGTCAATTTGGTCCTTTTGGGATAAGAGACGGAAGATAAACTTTAGTTCATTTTATGGTTTTGCTTGAGTTTTTTTTTCTTTTAGGTGGAATTTCACATGAAACTCGCAATTTTCTTTCATAATCCAACTTATATACTACTAAAAGTAAGATTTTTCAATTATCGTTATACAAAGGTACGATGATGTCTCAATTGATATTGCTACTATTGTTGAGCAACCTTAACTCTAATATAAACTTAGACTGTATTGCACAACTGTACTCGATAACTTCCCTCAATTTTAATTTTTTTTAATACTTCGTTCTGGCCTTCTTATTTTGTGAAGATTATTATTTTATTATTATTATTATTATTATTATTATTATTATTATTATTCACTTTTTGTGAAGAAAAATAAAATTTTAATATATAAATTATTTTTTTAAATCAATCAAAGTATATCAATTGGAAAAGAAATGTAAAATATATATAGTATAACTCTTGTGGTGTGAACTTGCTCTCTAATGTGAAATAATAGCATTGGAAGTCATCATATATGGGGCCATACCCCACAACCAATATTAATTATCTGATGTGATGATGCCATGCACAAGAGATATAAATTTTTTATTAGAGTCTTCGAGATTAACTTACCTATACATGCAATAATTTTCTTTTAAAAAAAGGGAATTGGATGGATTAACAACTTTATTGGTTTAAAAAAAAAAAGAAAAAAAGAGAAGACATTATTATCTTCTTAGCCAACAATGAATACAAACGTTAAAAACCTGAGTAGTTTTATCAAAAAAATTTACGGTTGATGATACGATGGTCTATTATTATTGTTTAAAAAAATTCTTACTAAATTTGTTTTTATTTACAACTAATCACTTGTTAATATTTGGTTTTCAAAATAAATAAATAAATAAATCACTTGTTAATATTTGATATAGGCTGTAGTTCTCACGACATTGAAGCGCATTAAAGAACATGTCTCCTAATTACCTTCTTTATTAATTATTATTGCTTTTTCTTTTTTCTTTTTTCAAATCCCAACGTCTCACTTTCCCCGCCAATGAGAACTATAGCTAGAAACCCGGAAAGGATTTTGACCAAAAAAAAAAAAAAAACTCAAACAAGAGATAAGATTATATATTTCCGTGATATCATATACTCCCTCCATCTTTAGAACATATAATTCATGCCCTCGTAAATAGCTTAACTGGTCACATGAGTGAAGTTTGGGAAAAGAGACCAGTGATCGAGTCTCAAAATCGGAATTATAATAAAAGAAATAGAGTTAATTACTGAAATGGTCTGTTGAGTATAGCAAAATTACTAAATTAGTCCTTGACTATTTTTTGACCAATTAAGTCCCTAGACCAAATTTGTAATTTTGCTATAGTTAAGGGACCATTTTGGTCATCACATGCACCATTTTCTCTGAAAAGTTAATTACTGAAATGGTCCCTTAACTGCAGTGAAATTATCAATTTGATCTCGAGTTAACGGATATCTAACAACAAAACAAACGAATGACTAAATTGTTTAATATTTTTAAAGTTGAGCAACTTAATTGGTAAAAAAAAAAAAAATAGTCAAGGACCAAATTTGTAATTTCATTATAGTAAAAGATCATTTTAGTAATTAACTCAAAGAAAATTTCTCTCTCTAACACAAGTAAAAATATAATCTAGTGCCATTAAATTGCAATTTCACAGCATTTTTCATCGCCAACATATTTTTAAGCTAGTAAAAAAGCTGTGAGATTTGAACTGAAATTAATTAGATAAAACACATTATACTTATATTTATATATTCCTATTAATATATCACTCAAATTAATCAAAATACATTAAGGGGTCCACATTTGTATACTCCACCGGCTACTCAACCCAAAACAGAAAAGTTAGTAGACGACTAACGATACGGGCGTCACGTGCCTCACCTAAAAGTCACGTGATGCACACTCTTTCCCTCCTCCTCCTCCTTCCACCGCCGCCGCCGGCGGAGGCTGCCTCGCCGAGAAAATCCCGTACCAGATTTCGGTGAACGCTCGGACGATGATGCCGTGATAGTAAGGGGAATTGAGCTGCAAGAAGCAATTGAGGAGGACCTTGAGGTCGTCCTTGGAGTAAATGTTTCTCTCCAGGATCATCTGAAGCATGGACTGCCGGAAATCGAGGTAGGGGTCGCTGGAGTCCTTCTCCACGGCCACGCCCTCGCCGTCGATCCTCCCGAAGCCCTGCACCGCCTTCAGGGCCCTGATATCGGAGTCGCCGGAGGAGAAGGTGGTTGCTGACCTTTCCACCGAACTGGAAGAGCAGTGGTTGGGGTCGCCGCGGAATTTGGAATGGTGGCGGCGGCGGCGGCGGCGGTGCAGCGGTTTTGGTTGGAAAACGGTGGAGTCTTTGGGCCTGGAACAGCTGCTGCTGCAGCCTAGTTTCACGGTGATATTGCTGAGTATAATCTTCTTTTTATGGGTCGACGACATTGTATTGTTGTAGAATGAAATAATGAAGGTGAGAAGCTTAGAAGCAAGGTATGCTAGCTAGTATATATATATACAAGGAAATTCATTTCTTTATGCTATAGTGTATATACATATATACATATATATATATATATATATATTATAGGGATACTGGATATGGTTCAAATATGTATTCTGACTATACATAAAATTGTAATTAGGTCATTGAACTAAAAATATTATAATTAAGTCCTTGAATAACATAAAATTATACCATTGAACCAAAAGTAATATGTTTACTCATTGAATGCTGATGTGACGGTTATCAAAATTTTTAATTTTATTTTAATAATTTTAAATACTTGAAAAAACAAAAAAAAAAAAAAAAAAACTCCACCCTTCCCCAACCTTCGTCTTAGGCAACCCAGAGACGAAGGTCGGGGAGGGGTGGGGTTTTCTTAATTTTTTTTAAGTTGGTATTTAAAATTATTAAAATAAAGTTTAAAAATTTCACTTTTAATCAGGTAAATAACTGTGTCACCAATCAATAGGTGAATATGTCACTTTTGGTTCAATTACATGATTTTGTGTTGTTCAAGAATTTAATTATAATTTTTTTTTTAGTTCGATGAGCAATTTCGTATGTAGTTTGATGTCTTATTTGACATTTTTTCGTATATTATATACATATACGCATCAAAGTGGCTGAAAAATATTAATTCTATTTTTGAATGTATATATTCTTTATCACATGATCTGAATTAATTGGATCTAAATTAATATGCGTAGAATGAGAATAGATATCTGTGTGGATGTGAACTAATTAAGTACGATCAATATTAAATTGTTATGTGATGAAGTACATTAAATTGTTATGTGACAAATACATTATAATATCCTCTATATTTTATATACTATGTAGATATTTATATATGCTAATTAAAATTCATTCCATATATAAAATTGAATATTAAAATATGTTTTCTACCAACACTTTAATTTCTAGGTCAAACCCGTTGCAACTTGCACGAGATATTCTAATTCAATTTACATTTCTTGTAAGAACTTTAAATTATTACACAAAAGTAAAGTTTATCTAATACGTACATACACAAATAATGATTGCAAATTTTTCTCGCAATAAAAACAAAGTTAAAAATCTTATAAAATGTTTCAACGGTAGGTGAGATGAGGTTTATATTTGATAGAATGCATGTAACATCATGCTTTAATTGATATCAAGTGAGATGTACTCATATATAATAATTATCTATATATACTATATAGAAATAATATTTCTCGTCCGATCACTTATGAGTTATGATGTAATAACTAATAATTGTTGGTTTGCAACATATACACCTAACTAGCTAGCTACTTGCTATTTTGAGATGTACATGTATATACGAGTATTAAAATCAAAATTCAGACTTATAGGAGTGGTTCATGAAGGTCGAAACTGTTTTTTTTTTTTTTTTTNTTTTTTTTTTTTTTTTTTTTTTTTCTTATTTTAGTCAAGTTGGTTTATGATTGGGCAAAATTAGAAATTTCATCCAATGGGGCTTAAAGCCAATGGGGCTTAAAGATTAAAAAAAATGAAATATTTTGAAAGAAAAAATTAATCGAGTAATGAGATTCAACATCTTAACTTCTATTACAACACATAGATACTTAACCATGAAAGCTACTTCATATATAAGTAATTTACATCTATATTATTTATTATATATATGTACAAGGGTTCCTATATATAAGGGGTGATGTGGGGTGGGTAAGGTGGGGTGGGACTTGGGAGAGGGGGGGGCAGCTGTCCCACTGCCCTATATTGGATCCGTCCATGGGTCCCCAAACTAGATTTCAAGTTCGACTCTATGTGGGAGTTACTTATTGGCATTTTTGGATTCAGTCGGTCAGCTAGATATGATCTATGAGAAGCCTAGATTGGTTATCTCATTGTGATCCTTTGTTGATTAGGGTCACAAGGTAAACTTTACTCTGAGTGCATTTTTAGATAGTAATTGCTGATTTTTTTTGGAGTTAATACCACAAATGGTCCTCTTACTATTGGGCTAGTACTCCTTTTAATCCCCAACTTTCAATTCGACCATAAATGGTCCTCTGACTTTTATTTTTGACCACAAATGGTCCTTTATTAAAATTTATGTTAAGTAGGTGTTAAATTTAGGGGTATTATTGTCAAATTGATATATAATGGTTATAAAATAAAAATGTTTAGAATTTATCACCAACAAGCATAATTGAAACAATTAACAAATATAAATACTCCTAAATAAAAAGACAATACACCTTATTTTCGTAATTATGCGTACAAAATGAAGATTTAATATTAGAGCTATATATATGTTTTTAATTTAACCAACATATTAAAATGGGGGAATTTTTTTTTTTTTTCAAAATCTTTGCTCCCATCATTTTCATGGTTGTTCATACATGGCCGATTAATAGTTTTCACTCTTCATTAATCGATCAAACATTTTGTTTGGGACACAACTAAAGGTTGCCACCGTTGAATTAATATAATTAATCAAAAATTACGAACATTAATCATGAATTTTTATTTAATTTGTTCATTTATTTGATTTGTTACGTCCATTTTATTTTTATATTTATTAACTTAATGTTTATTAATGTTTGAAAATAATTATGTTGTCTTATCATTCTAAAAAAGAAGTAATTATAATAATATTAATCAATTTGACGATATTACCCCTAGATTTAACACCAATTTAACAGAAATTTTAACAAGAGGACTATTTGTGGTTAAAAATGAAAGGCAGAGGACCATTTGTGGTCGAATTAAAAGTCGAGGACTAAAAAGAGTACTAGCTTAATAGTCAGAGGACCATTTGTGGTATTAACTCTTTTTTTTGTAAATCAAATATAATTGTTGTTTTTTTATGCTATGTTGCTAGATAAATTAATATACACACACTGTTAAACGGTATTACGGAATACCAATGGATTAATATAGTGGAGTAACTTGGCTTGAATTGTTGTGACAATCAACCAAATAAAACATGCAAGTTGTAAAACATAGATCTAGGATTAATTTATGGTGGTCGGGTGGTCAAAGGTCCGGTCCTGTTTTACACCATTTCGAGGAACGTAACACAACTTTTTGGGTTTTGCAAACAAATTAAAGCTATTAGCAGCCTATTATACCACCATTATATTTCTACTTTCAATTTTACTCTGATATATTTTTAGTAATGATATGATGGACAGTTTATTCTTTTTTTTTTTTTTTTTAATCTTTCTTTCTTTTGTATTCAATCATTCTAAAACTTAGTTCTTGGATTAATTTATTGTTCACGGTAAGCATTTCTGACTGCAACGGATGATTGTCAATAATACTTATGGACATCATAGATTTTAATTTTTACCATTTTTAGTGGTCTTGAATTTTTCAAAGAGTGTTATGTGAACCAAACATCTCAATTCTTTATGTGATGACATATCATTAGTCATGATGGACGGTTTACACTTTGTTTTGTTTTATTTTTTGTTTTAATTTTCATTTTCATTCGATCAATAATGAGACACAATTGACGAGAATAATACTCTCTCAATAAAAGGATCTTTATATATTTCATAGATTATAGCGTTATCATATTAGGGCTATTTGCAACCAAGGGCGTCATATGGGCCCCACAAATTTGGAGTCCAATTATATACGGAGTATATATACTAGGACATGTAAGTCTTGTTTGAGACAACCTCATTTGAGTAGAGCATTCGAAGTGGGTCGGGCAAGGCGGAGTTTGTCAAACCCTGTAATTTGGCGGGGCAAGCTAAAAAGCCCTCCAATTTGGCAGGCCTAACAAAGGCCGACCCGTTTCACCTTGCCTTAGGCCGACGGGCCATGCAAGGGTCCCGTCAATTTTAAAATTTTAAAATTTATTTAATATTAATATAAAAAAGTTAATAAATACCTACTAAAATTATTTATATAATTTAAACATCCATTAATGCATTTGTAAATTATTAAGCACAATAATTACTAAGAAAGTAATAAGTCTTAACAAATAGTCAGTATATAATGCATTAATCTATGTTATACATTATATGGTAGGAATATATTTAGTATGATCTAATGGATTCTGTGCATATTCTTAGAGATTTATTTCTGATACTTACCTTAGTTAGTATGTATATTCTTGTATAAATAGGTGTATTCTTTTGACTGAAATATATGAAAATATGGAGTTATCCATTTAACATGGTATCTGAGCTCCAAGTTTGAAAGAAAAAAAAAAGCAGAATTTTTTTTTTCTTTTTCTTCTTTCTTCTGCACTCACGGTAGAAGTTTGGGTCGGGATCTTCGCCGGCCGTTTGTTGTCACCGCTAGCACAGAGAAGTCTGCCAAGTATGAGGTCGTTCTAGGCTTAGTTTTGCCATTGGAGGTTCCGGTAACATCTTTTTGTGTTATTTTGGTTCGGTCAGTTTCCAACTGTTGCGTCGCTGGGCGTGTTGTTACCTTGTTATTTGGCGTTATGGCTGAGAATAATTCCAAATGGGTTATTGATTCAGGAGCCACGGATCATATGACAGGCAATTCTAGCCTCCTGTCTACTTTTCATTCTTCTCAAACCATTTCTCATGCCACTTTAGCTGATGGTTCCACCTCTAGGGTGCTTGGTATTGGTACTACAAATCCAACTCCTAACCTTCCGTTGTCCTCTGTTTTAAGTCTCCCCAACTTGTCTTTTAATTTGCTCTCTGTTAGTCAAATCACTCGTGCTTTGAATTGTTCTATAACATTTTTCCCTAATCACTGTTTGTTTCAGGATCTTACGAAAAAACAAATTATTGGTAAGGGACATGAGTCTGGTGGTCTCTACATTCTTGATTCACATATACCAAAAACCGTTGCCTGCGTGGGGTTGGGTACTCCCTTTGAAGCTCATTGTCGCTTGGGTCACCCTTCTTTATCTTTGTTGAAAAAGATGTGTCCGCAATTTAATCATGTGCCTTCTTTAAATTGTGAGTCTTGCCAGTTTGCTAAACATCATCGAGTTAGTTTAAGTCCTAGAGTTCATAAACGAGCAAGAGTTAGTTCATTCGGATGTCTGGGGTCCTTGTCGTGTTATGTCCAAATCTGGGTTTCAATACTTTGTTACTTTCGTTAACAACTATTCTCGTATGACTTGGTTATATTTCATGAGAAGTCGGTCTGAATTGTTTTCTCATTTTTGTGCTTTTTGTGCTGAGATAAAAACACAATTTGATATGCTTGTTTGTGTTTTGAGAAGTGATAATGCGAAGGAGTACTTTTCTGATCCCTTTTCCTCTTATATGCTTAAACATGGTATTCTACACCAATCGTCTTGTGTTGACACCTCTTCTCAAAATGGGGTTGCCGAAAGAAAAAACAGACATTTATTGGAAACTGCTCGGGCTCTCATGTTTCAAATGCAGGTTCCCAAGCATTTTTGGGCTGATGCCGTTTCTACTGCTTGTTTCTTAATCAACCATATGCCATCTTCTGTGTTACATGGAAAACCACCTTATCAATGTCTCTTCCCACAAAAGTCGGTGTTTCCTATTCCACCGAAAACATTTGGGTGTACGTGTTTTGTGAGGGATGTTCGGCCTAGTGTTACAAAGTCAGACCCAAAGTCACTAAAGTGTATTTTTATGGGATACTCACGTGTCCAAAAGGGGTATAGGTGTTACTGTCCAACTACAGGACGATATCTGGTGTCTATTGATGTAACTTTTCATGAGGATGTTCCATTTTCATCTCCTTCACCTTCTCATAATCAGGGGGAAGATGATGATGATGTTCTCATCTATACAATTACCACCACTCCCACTTCCATACCCTTTCATACCCACTACACGGCCTCCAATCACTCAGGTATATTCCCGTAAGCAACAGTCTGTTCTTCCAAAAACAGTTACCCTAACCCCGAAAACCTCTTTGGCTCCTGCTCCTATGCCGGCTTCTCCGTCGAAAGATCCAGATGACTTGCCCATTGCCCTCCGTAAAGAAAGAAGATCATGTACGTATCCTTTGTCATCTTTTGTCTCTTACACTCACTTACCTCCTACATCATGCTCTTTTCTTGCTTCTCTTGATGTCATAACCACACCTAAAACTGTCAAACAAGCCTTATCCCACTCTAGTTGGCGTAATGCTATGATTGAGGAAATGAATGCTTTAGATTTCAATGGTACGTGGAACTTGGTGGATTTACCCATAGGGAAAAAGGCCATTGGGTGTAAATGGGTGTTCGCGGTAAAGGTTAACCTTGATGGGTCAGTGGCTCGATTGAAGGCTCGTCTAGTTGCTAAAGGGTATGCACAAACTTATGGTATAGATTACTCTGACACATTTTCTCCTGTTGCGAAATTGACCTCTGTCAGATTACTTATTTCTATGGTGCGTTTGATTAGCCCTTACATCAACTAGACATTAAAAAAGCTTTTCTACATGGTGATCTTCAAGAAGAAGTCTACATGGAGCAACCACCTGGGTTTGTTGCTCAGGGGGAGTATGGTAAGGTTTGTCGACTTCGCAAGTCTTTGTATGGCCTTAAGCAAAGCCCCCGTGCTTGGTTTGGGAAATTCAGTCAAGCGATTGAGAGGTTTGGCATGTTGAAGGGGAAGTCTGATCATTCTGTTTTTTTATAAACGCTCTAAAGCAGGTATTATCCTATTAGTGGTTTATGTGGATGACATTGTCATTATTGGAAGTGACACCGCTAGTATTGTATCTCTTAAAATGTTCCTTTATAGTCAATTTCAAACTAAAGATCTTGGGACATCACTAAAGTATTTCTTAGGTGTTGAGGTAGTAAGGAGTAAGAAAGGTATATTTCTCTCCCAAAGGAAATATGTACTTGATCTATTGACAGAAACAGGAAAATTGGGAGCTAAGCCATGCAATACTCCAATGATCCCTAATTCACAGTTAACAATAGAAGGAGAGCCATTTGATGATCTAGAGAGATACAGACGATTGGTTGGTAAGCTAAACAACCTTACTGTAACCTGTCCTGATATTGCTTACTCAGTCAGTGTTGTAAGTCAGTTTATGGCTTCTCCAACTGTTGACCATTGGAGAGCTGTAGAACAAATCTTGAACTACTTGAAAGGGGCTCCAGGGCGTGGAATTGTATATCAAAACCATGGACATATGATGATTGAGTGTTTCACAGACGCAGACTATGCAAGGTCTAAGGAAAACCAAAGATCTACAACCGGATTTTGTGTCTTCTTTGGTGGGAACTTGATCTCATGGAAAAACAAGAAGCAGAGTGTTGTCTCACTGTCAAGTGAAGAGTCAAGAGTATAGAGCAATGGCACATGCCACTTGTGAAATCTTGTGGATTTATCACATTCTGAATGAAATAGGATTCAAGGCTCCTATTCCTGCAAAGCTATGGTGTGACAATCAGGCGGCTCTCCATATTGCAACCAATCCCGTCTTCCATGAACAAACCAAGCACATTGAAGTTGATTGTCATTTCATTCGTGAAAAGATACAACGATGCTTAATTTCTACAAGGTTTGTGAAGACAGGAGAACAATTAGGAGATCTTTATACAAAAGCTATGAATGGGCCTCGAGTAGATTACTTGTGTAACAAGTTGGGCATGATCAATATCTATGCTCCAACTTGAGGAGGAGTGTTAGACATTATATGGTAGGAATATATTTAGTATGATCTTAGGGATTATGTGCATATTCTTAGAGATTTATTTCCGATCCTTACCTTAGTTAGTATGTATATTCTTGTATAAATAGATGTATTCTTTTGACTGAAATATATGAAAATATGGAGTTATCCATTTAACAATCTATAAGTTAATAGCAAATCATGTTTACTTAGAACTCTATATTTACAATTTTTGAACTCTATGTTCACAATTTTTGAACTCTATATTCATAATTTTTGAACTCTATATTCACAATTTCAACTCTATATTCAATAGTATAACACAATTTCTGAATATATATAACAAAATTGTGAATATAGAGTTCAAGAATTGTGAATATTGAGTAATGTAATTTCGTATATTGAAATTTAAAATTGTGGACATAGACTTCTAAAATTGTGAACATAGAGTTTTTAAATTGTGAACATGGACCTGGGTCTATATCATAATTTGCCGTCAATTGGTATAGGTGTCTTTTGCACCTGGTACGATTGTTAGAAAATTAGCATAAAAATGATATGTGATCGAGTAGTTATTTTGAGACATTATTTAGAATAGAGTAAAAAAAAAAAATAAAGAATGCATAATTTAATTCAAAAGAAATGAATTTTTGGAATCGAAAGAGTTGATAATAATAATAATAAATTTAGTAAATGGTTTTGTGTCTAAAAAATCTATTGTTTGTTAATCCCCAAACAACCAAAAATGTGGATTAAATACAGCCGTTAGTAAACCAGTTGTTATACTGTGGACCATGGTCCACAGTGCATTGTGGATCATGGGTTATGGTTGATACTACAGTTGTGTTGAACTGATGCTGCAGTTGTGTTGAAAGGAAACTGCATTTGCACGGAACAGAGGCCGTTTCATCTGTCTGAAAGTGCAGTTGTGTTGAACGGATACTGCAGTTGTGTTGAACGGATGACCGACTTCTGTTCCGCGCAACTGCAGTTTCCTTTCAACACAACTGCAGTATCAGTTCAACAAAACTGCAGTATCCGTTCAACACAACTGCAGTATCAGCCATGACCATGGTCCACAGTATAATTTGCAGTTGTAAATGGAGTGTATTTGCAAATATTTGCATTATCATATGATATTTTTACAGGATTTCAAATAGGAAATTAATTTGAAAGCAACTACCCATCGTTCCCAAATATAGCCAAAGCAGGTACCGACGTACGGTGTGTGGTAGTGAATGATGATCAATTCAAGGAAAGTTCTTGGTAGTTAAGAGTGGAACTATCGCGATATCATATGTCTAATTTTTTTTTTTTTGTCAGATCATGAGGTGTCCGAAACAGACCCTAACTATAGGAGCTATTTTTAAGCGTTCGTGTCATACTCAGATTATTTTCCGTTCACATCGGATCAACCCAATTAAAGGACAAAGTGCTAGTCAGATTGACTTTTTTTAATCTGACTAATTTTAGCGTGTAAAGAGATTCTATTATAATTTAAAGGGAAAATAGTGACTTAAGTAAAATTTTATTTTAGAGTCAGAATGTTTACCGCTAATTCAAGAACTAGAACGTAACAAGAGTAGTGATGACAATTTCAATCCGCCCCATGGATATTCACCCGAATCCACCCCGCATGGGTCGGGTTTTTTTGGGTGATAGTGGATGGTGGGTCGGGGGTGGGTCTTAAAAAAATAAATCCGCGGTGGGTCGGGTTGGATTCGGGTTCTATGTACAAAACCCGCCTAGAACTCCACCCGACCCACCATGTGTGTGTATGTATATATATATATAATAGTAAATAAGTATAAGTACTAATATGTAGTTTATTATAAAAGTTTTTAAACTTTAGGTAACGTTCACTGCTGGAAATCAGCGAATTTCCGACGACTTTTCCGACTACCGAATAATTTGGTCGTAAAAAATGAGTTTTGTCCATTCTTTCGGCGAGTCTGAAAGTGGTCGGAAATGTCCGACCACTTTTTGAAAAGTGGTCGGAAGTGTCCGACCACCGTTATATATGGTCGGTAAAAAGTTGACCGATTCTATTCCTCCATCCGAATGGTGTAGCGACCATATTTGTGGTCAGAAACTTCCGACCACCACTAGGGTGGTCGGAAGAGTACGCGTTTTTTTTAAAAAGCTACTTTTTGTTTCCGGAAAGTACTTTATTTATATCTCCCCAACCCTTTCGCATACCAGTTTCTAAACCAAAGTTTTATTTTTTTTAAACCCATTTCTACTGATTTCTTCTTGTGTGCGTAAGATTTTTCACTAAACCACTCACAATAGTGCTAGAATCAAGCTAAGGTATGTATATATTCTTAGAACTTCCATTTATGTCCTTTTTTTTTTTTAAGATCTAGCTTTAATTTTTTCTCTTTTTTCTTTATCTTGCTTTTTTTTTTTTTTTCAGAATATTGTTAAGTAAATCAAGCCACTCACAATAGTGTTGAAATCAAGCTAAGGTATGTGTATATATTTTTAGACTTTTTATTTATGTTATTTTTTTTAGATCTAGCTTTAATTTTTTGTATATATTCTTGTGAATACATTTTCATTAAATTATTTATTTAATGATTGAATAATATGTAGTGTGCATATATGTATGTGTGTGTATAATTTTAATTTATTTATATATGTGTGCACTTAGAATTATTTGTATATTTGTACTAAAAAAAGAATTATTTGTATATTTATTATATTTTAATCTTACATTTTATATGTTGTCTACTTATTAGTATGTTGGTATATAATTATTTAAAATATTTATATTATTTGTAATGTTTATATTATTTGTAATATTTATATATATTGTGTTTGTATTATTGTATATACTTTTGCAGTAGTTTTACATGGCTAATATACCTGAACATCGGAAGTGGATGTATAACCGATTGTTACCCGGAAGAAGGGGGTACACTGATGAGTTTTTAGCTGGTGTTGAGGAATTTATAAATTATGCAACCACACTTCATGTATACGAGGTTTCAATGTTGATTAGGTGTCCATGTAGTAAGTGTAGGAATAGAGTACACTTGCCTGCAGATGATGTTCGTGTTCATTTGTATAAGAAGGGTTTCGAACCGAACTATTGGGTTTGGACATGTCACGATGAGCTTCCCCCTCGATACAATCACATATGAATGAGGGCTCAAGTGAAAACAATCAGTATGAACAAATGGTTTTTGATGTAGCTGGTCCATCATTTTTTCCACTAAATGCCGATAATGAACAAGATGAAGAGCCGCATAGTAGTGCAAGAAACTTCTATAATTTGTTAAATGCTGCGAGACAACCTTTATCTATGAATGTTGGTGAAGAAACAGAGCTGGCATATACATTGATGATGATGAATATCAAGACCACCTTTAATATACCGCAGCTAGCAATGGATCAGATATTTCAGTATAATAACGTATGATGGGTCCCAATAATCGAGTACCTACCCGGTATTATGATGCAAAAAAGTTACTTACAAAACTTGGTCTTGGACATGAGAAGATTGATTGTTGTGTAAACAATTGTATGTTGTACTATAAGTCTGAAATCAATGACAAACACTGTAAGTTTTGTGGTGAGCCAAGATTTAAACCACGCCCACCTGGATGTACTCGTGCAAAAGATGTGCCACACAAAAGAATGCATTACCTTCCTCTCATCCCTAGATTGCAGCGTTTGTATGCATCACATAGCTCTGCTGCACAAATGCGGTGGCATTATGAAAATCGCCGTGAACCTGGTATTATGTGTCATCCTTCAGATGGTGAAGCATGGAAACACTTTGATAGAAGGTATCCTGATTTTGCAGCAGATCCCCGAAATGTGAGATTAGGCTTATGTTTTGATGGGTTTTCTCCTTTTGGTTTCAATGCGAAGCCGTACTCTTGTTGGCCTGTTATGATTGTTCCGTATAATCTCCCACCTTCATTGTGTATGACTACACCATACACATTCTTAACATGCATTATTCCTGGAAAGAAAAACCCAAAAGCCAATATTGATGTCTATTTGTAGCCTTTAATTGATGAACTTCAATTGTTATTGGCAAAGCAGAAGTCAAGACATGGAGAATCATCATCACATGTAGCTTGTGACGAAAAAATTGAACACTTGCAGCAAACCAACAAGGAGATCATTGAGCAAAATAAGAAGATTATGGAGTTGCTCCAAGGTATATATAGTGCACATCCGGAGTTACAATCTATTGCTCCTACAACTAATAGCAATCAAAGTAATGTTGGGTTAGATAATATCATCGTGAATGATGATACACAATCTCCAGCGTAGTGTTTGATTAAGTACTTGTTAGAACTTGTGATGCTAATGTAACTAGCTATTACTTTTTGAAACTTAAAGTAGCTACCACTTTTTGAAATGTAAATTAACTATCACTTTTTGAAATGTGAATTGAAGTTAGATAACTATCATGTTCAATTAAATTTGCTTGTATTTGGTGATGTTACATTGTTATAGAAATACTATTTATTTTAAATTTATAATTGTATGGTAGATAATATGTACTAAATTAATAGAGCAGGTAATTTTTTTTTAATTTAATTTTTTACACTGGCTGGTTGTGGGAATTTCCGACCAACAAGTGGTCGGAAATCTTGTTCCATATAGTTACGGAGTTCATGTTTCCGATCACCAACTGAGCGGACTTCCGACCACATGGTGGTCGGAAATCTGAACTCCGTAAGAACAAGATTTCCGACCACTTGTTGGTCGGAAATACCCGGATGGTCAAGTTCTCTACGTGACGAAATATTTCCGACGACACTTTTTTGTCGTCGGAATGTCGACGGAGGTTTTTCCGGATCCCATAAGTGGTCGGAATTATGGTCGGAACAGGGTGTTCCGACGTGATTTTGGCGATTTCCGACCACTTTCTGGTGGTCGAAAATTCGTTGATTTCCAGCCGTGATTTTACTATTTTTATATTTAAACTACTAAGTTTATTTTTAAAAATTAACAATTTAGTTATTATATTTGGATACTCTTATTATTCATTGTTTTAATATAACTAATGAATTTTGTGATTTTATTAAGTGTAAGAAATTTAAATATTATTTTTGAAAAAAAAAATTAATAAGATGATAAGTGGTGGGTAACCGTAGTAGGCACCCGCATCCGGTGGGGTGAGAGTGGATTTTGAAAAAGTCTACCCGATGCAGGTTGGAGGTGAGGGTGGGTGGAGAAAATATAAGGTGGGTCGGGTGATGGATGTAGCCCTCCCCGACCCACACCCGATCCATTGCCATCCCTAAACAAGAGTACCTTAACTTACATAATTTGTTTCATAATAATTTGCTTGTCTTTTATTCAGTGTATTCGCAATATTACATTTTGTTATGTTAGGAAATCAAAGAGTCATATAGCATATGTCTTATCCAAGTCTACTCATTCCCAATTTGGTTCAGAAATTTGCGTTACTTCTCTTTGTATTCGTAATTTCTGTACCTTGCGAGTTGGAGTAATGTTATTAATTTTTTATTCCAAAAAAAAAAAGAAAAAAAAAAAGAAGCCTTGCATTGAAAGAAGGCAATAGTTATTGTGTGGACCACAATTCAAAATTGACGTCATTTCGTATAAATTTGATTTATTTATTTGTTCACACGATTGACCGCAACATATATATTATTTTAAAAGTATAATATACATTATTTTAACTTATAAAGTATATTATATTACTTCAAAAATTTCATTATTCTAACACATAAAGTATATTATTTTATTATTTTCTAAATCTAATGAAACAAGACTTAAATCACAACCTCCCATATAAAAAAGTAACTTGATATATATTACTAAACTATAAAATAAATTATTTTAAGTCATAAAATTCAAGTGCGTTATTTTAGACGGTAATCCACATAAATGTATCGGCTGTTTGCCAAAGAAGATAGGAATGCGAGGTTGAGTGTGTAATGAGTAATCCGTTATCGAATTCATGGGAGGCTGCGGCATTCAATATATGCCGCTTCCTTTACTCAAAGCAATTACCATTATTATATTCAACAAAGTCTAGTTTTTTGGGCGTGATGTGATTGATAATCAATGCTTCCATGCATTATTTAGTGCCATAGTAAATGATTCTTCAAATTTTATTTCTAAAATATTTCTTGAAACATGATAATATATTTTAAATCTTTCTTCTATTTTTTTCTCTTATGACCAACCACTACGAACACTTGGAGTATATAGATATGGTGACATTATATATATATATATATATTATATATATATCCTCTATCTCATTTTACCTGTCTCGTTTACTATTAATGAGTCAAATTAACTCTTTGTTCTTTACTTATTTTCTTTATTAATTTTTAATTATTTTTAAATTTAAATTTTGGTGTTTATAGTACTTTTAATGTAGTTTTTAAATTTAATAAATTTTATATACTAATGCTATATTTAATGTTATAATTGAGTTCAAAATAACTTCAGTTAAGCTTCGTTAACCGAATCAGACACACAAAATGAGATGGAGGAGTATATTTTTTTCACAAGTCTTGTGCTGCCATTTAATGAAAAATGTATAACATTTTTTTAGTTAAAATATAAATTTTGATTTAATTACCGATTTAGTCCATCGACTACGAGGATTTTACCACTTTGGTCATTGACTTTCAAAATTGTCTAATTGCATCATCGACTATGCAATTTCTTACCGAAGTGGTCATCGGTCCAAACAGTCGTTTATTAGACGTTAAAACTAAGGATAGAAATGTAATTTTATTGGCTTTGCCTTCTCAGGTGTTCATTTTCATCTCAGTCGTTCCGCGACTACTGGCTCCGCGAGTGCTACGCCGATGTGGACGACTTTGATTTCGACTTCGACTTCGATTTCTCCGGCTTCGACTTCGATCCTTTTGCCGACGGAACTGTTGTCGACTCTGGTAACACCGACCAGGAGGAGACTAAGACGGATCTGGTGACTCTAGGAGCGTTGAAGTGGCAGAAACCGCTTGTCGTGGCGGAGATTCCAAACTACGGCCAGAAGGCGCCGAAGATTGTGAATGTAAAGGTGAGCCCCAGGCCGATTCAGCAGCCGCGGTGAGTCTTTGTTTCCCTCTATCCGCATGCCCATTTGAGAAAAAATCTGGGTTTTGTGGGTTTTCCGGGTTCGGAAAACCTTTTGGGTTTTGGGCTTCTAGTTCCGGGCATGAAGTCGCCAATGGGAATCCGCAGATGTATGGGTTGCTGGAGAACGGTTATTTTTCTCTAGTCTTGTTCCTTCACCAATTTGATTTCCGGTACTGGAGTTCGACTCGCCATTTCCCAAAGACACCACCAACAAATTTTCGACGCTGACGGAGAAAGGTAACTCATGCTTGTTGTTGAGGGCGGCGACGGTGGGGCTGTTCATGGCGACGCCGCTTCCGATGACGGAGGTCTTGGTTCTGTCGTCCACCGACTTAAGTTCCAGTGCACGGTGAGCTGGGGAAGATGAAGAATATTAGAATTTCATATTTTACCCTCCCATTTTGATGGTAAACCAGACTGAGGACCATTTTGTTTAACGTTTCCATAGTCGAGGATGTAATTGGACAATTTTGAAAGTCGAGGGCCCAAGTGGTAAAATCTCATTAGTCGAGGGACCAAATTGGTAATTAACTCTATAATTTTTTATGGATCTATAAAAAGTATTAAACGTCTCGCGTAAAATAGTTTTACACCAAACCTAACTCTTTTTTTTTTTTTTTTTAAAATCTAATTATATGTTTTCTTAGTCAATCATCTAGAATTATTTCTAGACTAATTCAGTTTGTGTGGAGTAAACTTCAAGGGGATTAAGCTTAAAGTGACCACATCATTTTATTCACACCCTATGAGTAATTGTTACATTACTTAGCGTCCCCATAAATTCACCAAATATTTTTAGAATTTTGTTTTGTGCACTCATACATACTCCCTCCATCCCATTTTTTGTCTAGTTAAATTAACGAGGTATAACTAAAGTTATTTTTATTTCAATTTTTCATAATATTAAGTTTAATATTAGTATATAAATTTATATATTTAGAAATTATATTAAGGCTGTGTTTGAAAACTCGAAAAATAATTTCTAGAAATCATTTTTCGGGTTTTCAGTGTTTGGATGCAATTGAAAAATCCAGTCGACGAAAAATATTTTTTATTGATTGGGGAAAATCTAGTCATTTTGGCGGAGAATGACTCCCGCCAAAATTTGGCGAAAGTCATTTTCCGTAAAACTCAGAACAAGTTAAGGTTTCTGGCGGAAACAAGAAGTACGGTTTTCGCCGGAAACAATAACAGCTCTGGTTTCCGTTGAAAACCTTTTTTTTTTTTTTTTTTTTAATTCTAATTTTTGATAAATAATATTATTTTTAATATTAGGGAAAATTGCACTTTTCATCCCTAAGTTATAGGGTAATTGTAGAATTTGTCTCTAAGTTATAGTTATACTCACTTTTCGTCCCTACGTTATCATTAGCGTTGCACTTTTCGTCCATGTGTTATTCAAATTGCAAATTCCGTCCCTAAGTTATCATTTCGTTTCCTAAAAAAAAAAAGAAGTTATCATTACGTTGCACTTTTTGTCCCTAACTTAAGTGTGCAAACTTCGGTAAATTTTCCTTTAAAAAATTTTTAATCAATCTTTTTCCGTAAACTTCGTTTAAAAAAATTGACGTTGAATCGAAAAAAAAATTGATTAAAATATTTTAAATGAAAATTTATCGAAGTTTGCACACTTAAGTTGGGGACGAAAAGTGCAACATGATAACTTAGGGACGAAATTTGCAATTTGAATAACTCAAGGACGAAATTTGCAATTTGAATAACTCATGGATGAAAAGTGCAACACCAATGATAACTAAGGGACGAAAAGTGAGTATGACCATAACTTATGGACGAATTCTACAATTACTCTATAACTTAGGGACGAAAACTGCATTTTCCCTTAATATTATTATAAATATTTTTATAATCTAAATAAAATATTTAAAATGTTTATTTATACAATTCTACTCATTTTTCAAAAAATGAATCAAACACACAAAGACAGTTTTCTGCTGTGCAGCCAAACACAGGAAAGGAAAATATTTTTTTGAAAAATGACTCATTTTTCAGAAGTCATTTTCCTGCTTTCCAAACGGACACTAAAAGTACTATTAAACAAAAGATATCAGTTTTCAAAAAAAAAAAAAAACAAAAGATATCAATTTTAAAAATAATTAAAAATTACTAAAGAAAATAAGCAATAAAGAAATAATTGGTTTGACCAATAAATAGTAAACATGATAGGCAAAATAAGACAAAGAGTACTATTTTGTTTTCTATTTTTAACATATTAACTAATCTACATACGGACTTTGGAGTATATAGCTAGGTGTTTAGGACTTGATGGAAATATATATTGGCTGATTATTTATAATTATATTACGTGTAATCTTATTTTATTGGGTGAGATTCTTGTGATATTGTCTCACAAATCTTTATTTAAAAGACGGTAATGTCTATATAAAAAATGTATGTAATACTTATCATGTAAAATGTAATACTCCGTACTAGTCAAGACAAACTGATCGTTATTTATAAAGGAAATATAATACTTTTGAGAAAAAGTGTAATACTACTTTTAAATCAAAATGTAATATTTAAGGGTTAAAAAGTTACTTATGAAAAAATTATAATATTAATCATAGACAAATTGTTTGATTATTATTTGTGTGGGAAAGTGCAATACTTATAACAAAATTCGATCTGCATGATTTTTTGGGTGTGATATGATTGATAAATGAGAATGAATAGTGGCATTATTTTGCGTCCTATTAAATCCACGTAGCTTTTTTTTTTTTTTGAAGGTAAACGTAGCTATTCCATTAATTCATAATATAAAATGTTTACATCAACGATCAATGAAATGGTAAACCATTCCTTACAGTCAGACATAGAAACAACTTTTCTAACTATGCTATAGAAAACTTGAATCGCAGACTGTTTCATAACTAGGAAGCTATGTTCCTTCAAGGAGCTTAAAGCTTCATCAAAGATCTGGGTCTTCATCATCATTTTTTTTTGCTCGCCCATGATAAGATCAACACTTGCCGAAACCAAACTAAACGATTTATGCTAATGATAATGAAAAGCTCGTGAAAGTAACGAGAGGAAAAAGCCCGTGAAAGTAACGAGAGGAAAACACAATAATAGAGAAAATAAAAAGTGGTAAAGCCAAAATAGGGTTGGGAGTTCAAGACTACCAACACAAACCCCAATACCTACCTACTATTATTTTATTCAAAGGGAAAGAAAACGGAAGAAGAAGATCTGTGGCGGTGGTCGGAGGCGGACGGAGCTGCAACGATGGTCGGGGCGGAAGAAGAGCGAGAGTAAACGTAGAAAGTGACCAAAACCGCCGGCTCAAAGCTCCATTAGAGCTCCGGCCTGAGGCCGGCGGTAGAAGCCGAAGTTGAGCAGCAGAGAAAAGCTTTTTGTTTTAGAGAGAAAAGGGAGGCAGCATTAGGGTTTAGCAAATCCACATAGCTTTTAGCAAACATATTTTAAGCTAAGGAACCATACGATGGTATGGGTGGCGACGAATTGAAGTTACTACTACTTAATTTCACTTGCGATGTTTTGCATGCGCACGTAAACGCGTACAATTCGTCGACTATATTTAAGTAGTAATATCAATGCGTATTTTGATGATGACGTGCCTGGTTCCACCTCTCGCAAATTTTACTATGGACCGCGGTTCACAATGCACATCAAAACGATGTCGTTTGATTAATGGAAACAGATGGATGAAATGTCCTCCGTTTCGCACCATTTACTTTCAATTTATATACACTGTAGTTACATTTCAACACAACTACAGTTACATTTCAATACAACTGCAGTTTCTTTTCGATATAACTGCAGTTCCATTCGATATTATACACTCAGATATGTGAAGCTGTTATTTAGTTTCCTTTCAACACAACTACAGTTTCTTTTATAATACACTGCAGTTTCATTTCAACACAACTACAATATCATTTCGATATAACTACAGTTTCATTGGACAATATACACCAAAAAATGTGAAACTGTTATTCAGTATCGATTTATATACACTGCAGTTACATTTCGACACAACTACAGTTACATTTCAATATAACTACAGTTTCATTCGATAATATGAAAACAAATGTGATCGAGGCAGTATCAATTGAGATGAACTGTAGTATCAATTACGAAGATTTATGGCAGCCGTTTCTCCCACTTATTGAAACGACGTCGTTTTGTGACCATGGTCCACGGTATAACGACCGGTTCCACCTAATCCTCTCAACACACATTTTAACAAATTAATTTGATCTTTACTTGAGATGTGATTTGAATATGGTACAGTGATTCTATTAAATTCTCTCATATTTAATTGTTTGAATTTGAGTCTTGAGATGTAAGTAAAAAAAGATACGTAAAAATTATATTTTAATATTTTTCTTATTGTATTGATATCCACATTTTAGATAAAGTCAACTTTAAGTTAGGTTTCATTCGCAAGGTATTAGGGTGCAATGCGAAATTATGAAGAAAAAGGATTGTAATTTTATATGTTCTAATTTTGGATCAAATGAAGGAGAACGCAAAACACCAAGCTATCACTATTCATCAATCATCACATCTAACATCTCAAGCGAAAGTTCCACAAGCTTAGTCCAAGCACTACTTTGCGTCTTTGCCGGATTGGCATATTTGCTGGAATTTGGCTTAATTAGCAGAGCTTATTTAGGAGCTTATAGTTTATTTTAAGTTACTAATAAGCTATAAGCTTTGCTGGGTAACATTCCTAAAATAAGAGCTTATTTTTGAACGTTACTTAAGGTAGCTTTTCAAAATAAGCTAGTAGCTTCCTAACTTATTTTTCCATCTTTAATCTTATTATTTTAAAGAAACGACATTATTTACCTTCCCCAATTAAAACTTTTTTGGCTAAACCTTTTTGACGTTTTCTCTTAAATATGTTTGGTTGTAATTTCAATTTGACATTTGTGTTTGAACATTGATTTTTGTATGAACTAATCTTATGAATTATAAACATTTTGTATTATTTTATATGTTTTCAAATATATGTTCTTACTTTATATTTTATTAACATATACTGATTTCACTATTTTATATTTTAATATATAAACAAACTTATTTAAATATAAAACTATTTAAATTGTATGAAGATGTCATTTTTAATCTTTTTTACATTTATCAGCTTATCAAGAAACTAATTTTACCAAATACTTTTAAACATAACAGCTAGCTTAACAACTCTTCAGATTTCAACTTCGAGCTTATAGTTTTTCAGTTTTCAGCTACCTTTTCAGCTAGGTTTGTCAAACATAGCTTTTGCTGCTTGGTTTTGTTCAAAGTCTATATTTTGATTAGTGGGAATAGAATTAATAAGAATTTACATAGAGAGTTGAAATGAAATAACAAGTAATAAAAATGTCAAAATGCTTATAAAGTCACAATTTGTAGGGGATGATATATGATTATTTGGAAGAGATAATTTGTTCTTCAAAATCAACTTCTTTTTTCTACACATCATGAAATTTCAATATATAAGGGAGGTAGGATTTGCAATTCCTTCTCACTAAACTAAGAAATTTTTTAATTTTTGAAATTAAATAGGAAAGAAATTACAATTCTCTATCTACCAAACATGTTATTAGGAGTAACTCTTTTAAGTGCATCACTGTAGACTATTGAGTTCAAACTTTTGACGTTAAATTCAAACTTTTGACCTTATACTTAATGTCATTATTATGTCACTCTTTTATGCATTTGATTATTAGAATACATATTTTATTTGATTAATTTATAACGAAACCAATAAAATGCATTAAGCGGGCATGGAAGAGTGTTCCTAAACAATTTGGCAAGTTTACTATGGAACATGGTTTAAAACTACGATATCTTTTTTTTTTTTTTTAAATGAAAATAAACACCCGTTCCGTCCAATTAATTCTATTTTTTTATGATATATTTACTTTTATTTTATATGCACTGTAAGTTTATTACAACACAACTAAAATGTCATTTTGATTCAGTCTCATTTGACATTATATTATACACTCAATAGTGAGACATGTTATTCAGTTTCAATTTTATACATACTGTAGTTTTATTACAACACAACTAAAATACCATTTTAATTTAATTACAGTTTCATATAATAATATATACTCAATATAGAGACATGTATTTAGTTTCATTTTAGATACTCTATAGTGTCATTAAAGCACAACTAAAATATCACTCTAATTTAACTACAATTTCATTTGATAATATATACTTAATATGCGAGACATGTTTTCAGTTTTATTTCAGATACACTATAATTTCATTTTATTTTGAGCATATCATAAATATGAAATTAGTAAAGTATAACGATTATCAATTCTTTATTTAAAAAGTAGTGACGTTATAGACCATGGTCCACTGTATAACAATTGAAACAATATGATAAAGATAGACAATAATGTCTAAATCATTTTTAGAATTTGTATCAAGAAATCTTCTTAGAAAAAGAGATTAGGCCCAATTGACCAATTTATTGGGCCTAATAAGGAGGAGGTTCAGTTCAATGGGCCCATTGGAGCTATTCTGTCACTCAAACATTTTAATATGTTAGGGACCATTTGAATAGTACGGAGTTTTGATCCAATCTTAATTTATATGTTATAATAGAACGACATATAAATTAAGGTTTATTCTCATGCATGATTTATTAGTATAAGGCGAGTGTGATAATCACCAAAGTGACCCACTCATGGTAATAGCTAAATAATCATTTATGTTTATGTTTACAACATAAATTAAGTTTTATTCACATAAATGAATTGTTAGCATCAAGCGAGTATGTTAGTCACCAAAGTAGCCTACTCAAGGTAATAGCTAAATAATCATTTATGTTTAAAAATGTTTATCGTACACATGTATTTTGCATCATTGAATGACACTAACGATTGATAAACCTTTGTGGTCATTAACATAAGGTTCTAGAGGTCACCCAAAGGTAAATCAGACATGTGATTAATGACAATTTGGGAGATTGTGATTCTTGTTTTGTTAATATATATGTAGCACATGTCCAAGGATACCTATATGTATTAAATTTGAACTTGATGAATAATCTCATTTAAGTATGTATGAATGATGCATGTCGGTAAATTGATATTGTGTTTAAATTTAATCCAAAGACAGATTTAAATGCAAACTTATGCTCTATAGTGGTCATGTGGTTTTTATTATGTTCTGAGAATAGTTATAAGCTAGCATGGCAGCTAAGCTCCAGGAAATATACTATGGACTTTTTGTTGGGTTGGAATAAATACTATAGGTTGGTGGAGTTGAAAACAGATTCCTTGTTTGTGACGATGAAGATTTTTTATTGTATCTAATACAAAATGACAAAATATCACTTAGTTATGTATGCATAAGAAGCGTCTCAAAATTAAAATACACATTACATAACTAAATAAGATAGGATGGTCAACTTAAATATAATGTTTTCATTATGTAGTGAAGCAATGTTTAATTTGTTTCTAATTCCCTTTTTAATTTTAAGTTCTTAGAAATGATTTTTAAAAAATGGAATCTCTATACAAATATCTTGCAAATGAGTAGGGTTAATACATGTTAGCATTTTTCATCTGTAAATACAAATAAAATATGCATCCAATTCTGTCATTACATAACAATTAACAAATTAATGTTCATTTAAATAAATAAATAAAAAGAGATATATGATTGTAGTAAATTAACAAATTAATGGTCATGAAAATAAATAAATAAAAAGAGATATATGATTGTAGTAAAATGTGGATCTGAAGATGTATTTAAAAAAAAAAAGTATTAATGAGTTAAAATTCAATTTCCTAAATACAAAATGAATTTGAAAGGCTTTACTAGATCAAAAAGAGTACTAAAAAGTCAAAATCATATTACTCAGCTAGTTGATGATGGTCTCTGTTTATAATAATAGAGTAGGGATCACAATGTTGGAATCTCACCGACAAAAAACAATTTGGAGGGGAGGGAGCAAGGTTCCCATCATCCTTCCCTCTACCCATAAAGCAACCCATAGTTCTGCTGATACAGGCATATCCACAGTAGAAGAGGGTGAAAATCAAGATATGAAAGATAGAGAAGAAACAACTCATACTGCTAGGCCAAAGAGGGAACGAAGGAAACCAGCATGGATGGCTGATTACATTTGTTAGACTAAGTCTATTCATAATAGGATAGTATAGTTTAGTCCTAATATATATCATATTAAGAATCATAGTCATAAACATAATAGGAGTAACTCAGTATATAACCACCCTGCATGCCAGGGAAGAGGACACACAAGAATTATTTCAACTTCCATTCTCCTGCTATCTATCTCTCTCTCTCTCTCTCTATTTCTCTCTCTGATTTTCCCCCTCTCATTCCGTCCTTGGAGTTCGCATCCACTCAAAGCGGTGCCGGCTTGGTACGAGTTCGTATCAATTGGTGCTTTCATTATGTCAGACAACCAAGCTACAGCAACTCATCCTTGGGAGCAGGCAATTACCGAATTGCAAGAAAATTTTGACAGACAAACTGTTACAAACCACCAACTCATTCAAAAACTCATCAACTCTGTTTCACGATTGGAAACGATGGTAACAACCAATATGAATGCAGTAGTGCAACCTCAAGTACAGGGAATTTTAGGACCTTCACCTGATACTCATCTGCAGCCATCTATGCAGACGGAGAATGGTCAAGGGACCCAACGATTTCATATAAAACTTGAGTTACCTCGCTTTGATGGTTCAGACCCTCACGGTTGGGTATTTAGAATTCAAGAATATTTTGATTTTTATGATACACCCGACACACAACGTTTGCGAATAGCAGGATTCACAATGGAGGGGAAGGCTTCCGAGTGGTATCAATGGATGAAGAAGAATAGATTGTTAACCACATGGAAGGAATTTTTGCAGAATGTCACAAAGCGGTTCGGTGAGTCTCGTTTTGAGGATTTCCAAGGGAAATTGTCAAAATTGACACAGCAGACCACAGTCACTGCCTATCAAGCAGAATTTGAACGATTAATGAATAAAGTTACAGGGATTGCAGAACCGATCCTTCTTTCCATGTTCATCGCAGGGTTTAAACCACTTATTCGACGAGAAGTGCAGATGGCACGACCAACAACATTGATGGAAGCTTTTGATCTTGCTCGAGAATATGAGGCAAAATTGGAGGAAATTCAGGCTGAGCTTCAACCAGTTGCACGATCACCCTTAAGGTGGCAACAACGCCAAATACCACCTGCAAACACTACACGGTCAGCCCCAGTTATAACACAATCATCCGTCCAAGACAAAAGGGAGACAACAACCTTAGCTTTACCACCCTCAACTCAATCAACATCAAATCTTCCCATTAAACGATTAACACCTGCAGAGATGCGGGAAAAACGAGAGAAAGGTATCTGCTATAACTGTGACCAACGCTGGTCAAACAACCATAGATGTCGAACCAGATTTCTGATGCTAATGGGGACAGGAGATGACGATATAGAAGATCCACTCTTATAGGAAGACACCATAGTGCATGGGCAGACATAATCTCAGGAGATATTTCTAGTCTAAACTCATTGGCAGGCCCACGTAATCCTAGATCGCTTAAACTTTTGGGGGAAGTTAATGGGCAAAAATTACAGATTTTAATAGATAGTGGTAGCACCCATAACTTTGTGCAACCCAAAATTGCGGAGCAATTACAGTTACATGCTTTGAAGGTTACACCATTTCGGGTATATGTTGGTAACGGAGATTCTCTAGCTTGTTCCCACAGTTGCAAACAAGTACCATTGACACTACATGGCACTGAATTCTTAATAGACTTCTTTGTGCTTCCAATTCGAGGCCCGGACATGGTGTTAGGAATTCAATGGTTACGGGGACTGGGAAAGGTTGAGCATGACTATGCTAATATGTCCATGCAGTTTGAATGGAAAGGCCAACAGGTAAAATTGCAAGGAAATCACTCATTGACACCACAGGAAATAACTCTGAATCAGTTAGAAGCTCCAGTAGCAACAAGGGAAATACTGGAACTCTATGAGTTGTTCCTCATAAGTGGTCTTGAATCTCCACCAGAAGAAAATAATACTGAAAAATCTATACAGGAGATACAACTCCCTACAGATATTCCACCAGAAATTATAACAGTACTTCAGCAGCATGAGAAACTATTCCAAGCACCTGCTACGTTACCCCCATATAGATTTTTCAATCACAGAATTCATTTACAGCCGGGAACCAAGCCAATCAATGTTCGCCCATATCGCTACCCACACTTCCAAAAAGAAGAAATCGAGAAGCTGGTTACAGAAATGCTAGATCAAGGAATTATCCGACCTAGTCAAAGCCCTTTCTCATCTCCAGTCCTACTCGTAAAAAAGAAAGATGGCACCTACAGATTCTGCGTAGATTATAGAGCCTTGAACGCTACAACAGTACGAGACCAATTTCCTATTCCTACGGCAGATGAGCTCTTTGATGAGTTAGGCCAAGCAAGGGTATTTACAAAATTAGATCTTAGAGCCGGCTATCATCAGATAAGGATGCATGACCGAGACATATATAAGACAGCCTTTCGAACTCATGAAGGACATTATGAGTTTCTTGTCATGCCTTTTGGGTTAATGAATGCCCCGTCTACCTTTCAAGCAACCATGAACCGCATGCTCCACCAATTCTTAAGGAAATTTGTGATAGTGTTCTTTGATGACATCTTGGTCTATAGTCAAACACTGGAGGATCACATTTACCACCTACAAGAAGTGTTTGGCACATTACAACAGTATGAATTCTACTTAAAGTTGAGCAAGTGCAGATTTTGTCAAACTTCTATCGAATACCTTGGTCACATAATTGATCAGGAAGGTGTGCATGCAGATCCTAACAAAATTGAGGTAATGATAAACTGGCCACAACCAAAAACCATTCGACAATTAAGGGGATTCTTGGGAATGACAGGATATTACCGTCGTTTCATAAAAGGTTATGCCAACATCGCAGCTCCGCTAACCGACTTACTTAAAAAGGATGCATTCCAATGGGGGCAAAAAGCAGAGGAAGCATTTACGACCCTCAAGACTGCAATGACAAAGACCCCGATTTTGAGACTTCCTGATTTTAGCAAGCATTTCATTGTAGAAACAGATGCATCTAATGAAGGCATTGGGGCGATTCTGGTGCAGGAAGACAGACCAATTGCATTTTTCAGCAAAAAGTTGGGATCACGATTAAAAAACTCATCAACATACAACAGGGAGCTTTTTGCCATTGTAGAAGCTGTACAAAAATGGAGACAGTACCTACTAGGGAGGTTTTTCATCATCCGAACAGATCATAAAAGCTTGAAGGAGTTGTTACAACAAGTAGTGCAAACCCCAACTCAACAACACTATGTTAGAAAATTAATGGGATATAATTTCAAAATAGAGTATAAACCTGGCAACAATAATAAAGTAGCAGATGCTCTTTCCAGAAGAGAAAAAGAGACAGCACCGAACAGCTCATATGGAGAAGTATTCCTCACAGTAAGTAAACCAATCCCAGAACTTATAGAGACTATACGAAAGGAAAATAACTCAGAACCTGACATACTGCAACTCCACCAAAAAAATATAGAAGGGAGACTACCTAATTATTATGAAATCAAAGATGGCATGGCTTTCTACAAAGGCCGATATTGCATAGGAGCAAACTCTAAACTGAAATCTCACCTGCTACAAGAGTTCCATTCAACCCCAATGGCAGGTCACACAGGGGTAACTCGCACATTGGTGAGGCTTGCAGCTAATTTTCATTGGATAAACATGAGGGACGATGTGAAAAAGTTCATCGCAACCTGTCAAATATGCCAACAAACCAAATATTCAACACAACCCCCTGCAGGACTACTCCAACCACTCCCAGTTCCTTCAAGAGTTTGGGAAGATGTAACAATGGATTTCATAACAGGATTACCGGTATCACGAGGACAAGGAACCATCATGGTAGTGGTGGATAGGCTTACTAAATATGTGCACTTTGGAACATTACCACACCAATTTAGCGCACAGAAGGCAGCTAATGTATTTGTAGAAATAGTGGCAAAACATCATGGTTTCCCTGCAACAATTGTCTCAGATCGAGACCCAATTTTCTTAAGCAAATTTTGGGATGAATTATTCACACTAAGTGGCACAACACTGAAGAGAAGCACGGCATACCACCCACAGACCGACGGGCAAACAGAAGTAATGAATCGAGGCTTAGAGCAATATTTAAGGGCTTTCACCCACGCCAAACCAACCAACTGGACATCATACTTGGGTTGGGCAGAATTTTGTGCCAATACAAGCTACCACAGCAGCATTAAGATGACTCCATTTCAAGCACTATATGGAAGACCTCCACCTACCTTATCACCGTATAACCAAGACACAACAACAGTTCAAGCACTAGATGAATTGTTGTTGGATCGCGACAGATTGATAAGGCAACTAAAACTCAATCTTCTAGAAGCTCAGCATCGCATGGCCCAAAAAGCCAATGCCAAAAGGAGTGAAGTGGAATTTTCTGTAGGAGATAAGGTTTGGCTTCGTCTACAACCATATAGACAGATATCAGTAGCACGGAGAAGCTCTAACAAACTAGCACGACGCTATTATGGGCCGTTCAAGATCTTGGAAAAAATAGGAGAAGTTGCATACCGCCTCGAGCTTCCACCACAAGCAAAAATTCATTCAGTATTCCATGTCTCACAACTCAAGAAACACATGGGAACTGAGGGAAATATAGAGATCCAATTACCAGAAAAATTTGTTGGCCAATCACCTATTTCAATCCAATTACCAGAAAAATTTGTTGGCCAATCACCTATTTCAACTCCGCTAGCACTCTGTGGGGAACGGGATGTTCTTATTTCAACTCCGCTAGCACTCTGTGGGGAACGGGATGTTCTGAAATCAACTCCGCTAGCACTCTGTGGGGAACGGGATGTTCTGAAAAATACTCCGCTAGCACTCTGTGGGGAACGGGATGTTCTGAAAAATGGAAAAATACAACACCAAGTCTTGGTACAGTGGTCAGATAGTAATCCAGAAAATGGAACATGGGAAACTGCCGATGAAATGGAACGATGGTACCCCAATCTCCACCTCGAGGACAAGGTGGTCGCCGAAGGAAAGGGGAGTGATACAGGCATATCCACAGTAGAAGAGGGTGAAAATCAAGATATGAAAGATAGAGAAGAAACAACTCATACTGCTAGGCCAAAGAGGGAACGAAGGAAACTAGCATGGATGGCTGATTACATTTGTTAGACTAAGTCTATTCATAATAGGATAGTATAGTTTAGTCCTAATATATATCATATTAAGAATCATAGTCATAAACATAATAGGAGTAACTCAGTATATAACCACCCTGCATGCCAGGGAAGAGGACACACAAGAATTATTTCAACTTCCATTCTCCTGCTATCTATCTCTCTCTCTCTCTCTCTCTCTCTCTCTCTCTCTATTTCTCTCTCTGATTTTCCCCCTCTCATTCCGTCCTTGGAGTTCGCATCCACTCAAAGCGGTGCCGGCTTGGTACGAGTTCGTATCATCTGCACAAATAGAAAGACATATTCTCCAAAAAGAGGGGAGCATTTGGTTAATGGGTTTTGAATTATACTATTGGATTAAAAATTAATTACTTTGTTTAGTTACTATTTCCATATCTTTGAAAGAGATTCAAATTATAAAGGAATGGAAAATGTTATTTTCTTACGATATTTCACTTTTGGTTTTTGTTTTTTGTTTTTTTTTTGGAATGCAAAATGAAGTAGGAAAGAATTTCAAAAAAAAAATTACTATCATTTTCCAAGTATCACTAACACATATACATGATTCCTGTGCACTACTAAATAAAGAGTTTGCTTTTATTAAAACTCATTCCAATTACTGAATATTTGATTACAATTTTAATTCTAATTCCGATATTCTAACCAACCGTCCCCTCTATATTTCTTAAACAACTAATACTCAACAACATCAATAACAGGAGCAACAGTACCGACTTGCTTGAAGAGGATGCCTCAGCAACAAGAATTGAGTTGTTTGAAGAAGAGAAAAAATCATATAAACGAATGTGAAAAAATATTGAATTCTTGTAGACAAATGCAATTTACATATAATACAACATTATTGTTATTAACGAGTTCCAAAAATACTAAACATATTCATAAATATTCTGAATATTTCAATTTAAAAAATCATTTGAAATTTTGAATAATTTTATCTAAAATATTAAACTTGGAAAATGAAGGTAAAAAAAATGTTCTCCAGTCGTTGGAATTACTCGTCAGTGCCGCAAAATTTCGTTTGAAATTTTAAAAATGAGTTAATTGATAATTTCTCCGATTTTAGAGGCTTAATTGCTTTGTTTTTCTGAGTCATAGTACGCTTATAAGTTAATTGATATTTTCTCCGGTTTTAGAGGCTTAATTGCTTTGTTTTTCTGAGTCATAGTACGATAGCTAAAAGCAGGCCCGGCCCTGGGCCCCTGCCCAGGCCCCATGTCTAGAAGGGGCCCAATGGCTTATAGGATATATATATATATATATATATATATATATATATATATATATACTACGTATATGTTTATAGTTTTTTGACGTCGGATACGAAGAGTCGAGAATACAATCAGAGCCTCGCATACCACGCCGCCAAGCCAGGAACCCAGGAGTAACACATCAGCCTCTTAATCACCAACCACCCAAAACATCTCGATGGTTAAAAATGGAGTCAATAAAAATTTAGAAGTTTAGAAGCGAAATAGCAAATTAGCAATTCACAATCCCAAAATATTTATACAATCTGCAGACTCGATAATCGTCAGGACTTTGTTTGCTTCGCTTAATCGCAGATTCACGGGGTTAAAGCCGAGGCACACAAACTTCAATCTTACTACCACACAGACCTTGGAGACTTATAAAAATTGGATAAAAAGAAAATAATGAACGAAAACTGGTCAGGACCTGTCCACGCGGACTCACACGCGTGTAGGTCCACGTGGATCAGCACTGAAAAGATTCCATGCCTGTCACCACGCGTGTGGGCAACGTGGACAACAGTGCTGATCACTTTCTTCGTCTCCCATCTTTTGCCTTCCGCTTTTGATCCGGTTTAGCTCAATTCGTCATGGCTTAGCACCAAAATCACTTGCAATGTTAGCTCAAACAAGGCTATTCTAAAAAGAAAATTGCTAATAAACGAAGGAAAAGAAAAATTAAACAAGAAATAAAGTTCTAACATCTAAGGATAACGTTGGGAATGCCTCCCAAGTGCGCCATGGTTTAACGTCTCCTGGCCAGACGTGGTGTGCTCTATCCTTCGAAGCACACAGATTTTGGGACCTTACCAAGCATCCCGTGAACTTTAGATTCAAGGTATGCCCGAAGATGGGAAACATCCTTGAATTTGGAATCTAAGGAGAGGAAAATAAAATTCAACGAGAAGTAAGTTCGGGGTATTATTTCAAGGTGTTCAAAGATAATATACCCCTCTTCTTCTTTCTCCTTATAGGTTCCTACCCCTGCAACCTTTTCCTTAAAGACTCCCCAATATACACACTCTCCACCTTCTACCCTATCTAGAGAAATTTCTCCTGAAACAACTTCTACCGGATTGTCAATGGTGACAACTCTCTTTCCTTGATCATGCTTATCTTCTACGATTTCTAAGAAATTCTCATCTTCCCATACAGGATCATCATACACATAAAACTCGCTTTCACAAGAATAAAAAGATTGGATATCATCCTCACTCCCCAAATTATCATCACACAGTTGCAAGGAATCACACTCCCATGAGCAAAAAGAAACTTTATCACATTCATCAAGATTATCATGAATTGTAAAGGAGTCATCCTCACAAACATTATAAGAACCTTCAATAAGAGTTTGAGGGAAAGTTTTACCTCGTGTGGGTTTGTCTTCTTCCCACACAATTTCAATGTGATCCTCGTCTTCACTCTCAATCTCTTCCCATTGTGGTATGTTCAACTCGAAAGTCGAAACTTCTTGAAGTACCAGGGCATCGAGTTCTTCTTGTTCTTCTACACTCACCTCTTCATTGTTAATCGTCTTTTCCATCTTGTCACTCTCTCGCTGGTTGGTCTCCATTGTCGGGTTAGTTCCCATGAAATGGTCATCAACTTGTGGTAGCATTTTCTTCATGAACTCCTCTGACATTGATAGCATTTTAGTCTCAATTTTGTCCAGCGGAAGTCCTTCTTCGCGAAGAGTGACAAGATTCTTCTTCAATTCACTTCTAATCTCATTTCTTATGTTGATGGTATCCTCCTTGGCCATTTGTATGAATGTTCTTCAAGATTTGAATTTCATCATTGACCGGTGGAAGGTACTCACAATGTTGTCTCTCATATGGCATTGGTTGAGTGAAATTTTGAACAAAACGTGGTGTTTCATAAAGGTATTTTTCATTTCGTTGTGGTGGGGGTGAATAACTAGGAATAGTGTAAGAATGAGAATACCAATTTTTCTCAAGGTTATGATTTGGTGGAGGGTCATAGTGGAATGGAGGTTTAACGGTTGAAGGGATTATGACCTTTAATGCCGGTTCACAATTTGGATCTATCTCCTTCATGACTTGAATAAGTTGGTTGTTAATCCTCTTAGCTATGGAACTCAGTGATTCCTCTCCATCTCGAACTGTGGGTATCTTCATTCTTTCATGATTAAGCATAGATGAGGAAGCATATGAATATGATTGTTGGTTGTGATCAAAGTAAGTGTTCGGGTGTGAATATGGTGGTGGTGGGTACAAATAAGGATTTGGATAATAATATGGATGTTGTTCATAGGTTTGGGGTGGGATATTTCTTATATTGGGTCGTCCATGGTATGGGTAACCATGAGGATACTTATAAGCACTCATTTGTAAGCTTCAATTGCTTTGAGGAAGAAAATTTCATGTGCAAAGCTTAACAAACAACAAATATTTCGCAACTAAAAGTAGTTGCAAGTGAGTAGCAAGATTTTCAATAACAATAAGCTCACTTTTTCAATTAAGTAACAAACAATAAGAAAATAAAACAACAAAAAGAAAGCAATTCAAGAACTCTTAAAAATCAACTTCAAAAATGTTAACACAATTCAAAATCGTCTGCCATCCCCGGCAACAGCGCTATTTTGATGTTGTGAGTCTGTGGTGAGGGTGAATGTGGTATGGAATGTGATAAAACGAAGAGTCAAGACTCCCTGAGTGTCGTGTCTCTCAAGGATGACAAATTGGAGTGAATTGGTGTTGGCATTTAGGAGGTTGAAAGGTAAGAGTTGCAAGAATCGTTGGGAGGTATTTTGTTCATGGATGGTTGTGTGAATGGTTTTGAAGGTAAGATTGAGATAGAAAATACAAAAGGGAAAAGAAGGGGATGCATGCCGATACTAAGCCAAATGATTGATCATCGTAGGTAGCTTGGAAATGGGTTTCGGGATTGAACTAGGGAGTCACGGTATTGGTACCGAGTGGCGTCACACTCAGGCTCTCAATCCTCATTCGGTTGAGGCATTTTATTGAACACCTAGCCTACCACTCCTCTCGGATCTCGTCCTTTCGGACTAAGAGCAGAGATATAGATGAGTTGGGCTCGTAAGAGGCCGTTATCGCGCACTCTCTCACTTCCACTCGGTTCACTAACTATTCCGGCCGAAATAGAAGCAAAGTTTGAACAACATCATCCACACAAACTTCAATCTTACTACCACAATTCTCATAAGCATAGGACAAGATTTAATCATCAATCAAAGGATTATCATGGGCACACACACCCTTAACTACACTACTCAAGCATAGGAAACATTAAGAACAACAAATCAAAGATAAACAAAGCAATAACGTAAAAGAGCAATCTTTATAATGAAAAGAGTATTTATACCTAAGGAGATCTTGAATCTACATCTTCTTCATCTTCTAAGCTAATCTATTCTATGGAGATGTGATTGTTTTCCTCCCTAAAGGGGAAGAAATAGAAAGGAAACTAGATCTAGAAATTATTGGTTGATGTCTAGGTCTTTGATTTTCGCTAAAGCTTCTTTAAATAGCAGATTCTGGGTCGCGTACGAGGGTGTGTACGGTCGTATGCGACCTCGTACGCGACGGTCTTCGATCATTTTCTCCTCCCACACGCGTGGTGGCATGCGTGGTTGGCTACTGGAATTGATCCACGCCCATCCACACGCTTGTGGGGCTGCGTGGGAGGCTCCAGCTTCGTGGCTTCTTCGCTTTTTGCTCGGTTTTGGCCTTGAATCCTTCTTGTGGCTGTAGAAACACTTCAAAACATCTTCTATAGGTGTGTTAGAGGTTTTTGATCACATCCGAGTGTTAATGCATGAAATCCTTATGAATGGGTAGCAAACTATGCAATTTTAGCCCGTAAATGACCCTTAAATTGGACTATTCTTGGTGCTTATCATTACCTTAAAATGTTTATCTGGAAGCAAAATAAATAAATAAAAAAAATTGAGCTTAGAGAGAGACCGGAGATAATCCTGAATAATCTAATGAAAATTTGAGTGACCAGTTATAAACATTTATGTTACTTTTCGTAGATGGTATAGCCATGGGGCCTTTCTTTATTACTTGCCCCGGGCCTTCAAAATGATTGGACCGGCCCCGGCTAAAAGATAGCATCTCAAGCCCAGCCTTTAGGGAAAGCCCATTTGTTCCAAAATCTTAATGCTTCTACTCAAGTTACAGGCTCGCAATACCAAGTCCAGCAAGTAATTCTTCTGGCTAGAGATTTATTAAGAGAACGTATTCTTCATCTAGTTTCGATGTGGGAAATTGTGCGAGGTTTGGTTTGGCTTTCGTGTACTCATCATGGTTTTTGCTCTGTATCATTGCTCACCAAAAATTTAGGTATGTAGATGAAGCCTTGATTTTTTATTTTTTATTTTGATGAAAATTTTATCATTTTTGTTCTCTGAATGAAATGGCAGAGACAGCCTGGAAACTTTGCTTTCCTGAATGGAATGGGGCCCCAAAAATTGGGAATCCTGTGTGGTCGCACATGTTAGACATGCTCAGATACGGACGTACTGTACGGTGTCATGTGGGGTATAGGGATATATTGAAAATATTATTAGCATGGTTGCAGTAGGCGCAAGTCGGGCGGTAGACTAGCGCCTAGGTTAGGCGTAGCCTAGACGGTGACCTATAAAAACAAAAAAATAGTGCATGCGTGTGGGTGTATATCATATTTCATATTATATATATATATATATATATATATATATATATATATATATATATATATATATATATTACTTCTCTTATTTATATAAATAAATAAATATAAATATAGTAAAAAAAATTAGCAAGGCCGACTTGGCCGAGTTAACTCGGCTAACTCGGCCGCCTAGAGAGTAATTCGTCTCAACCTAGGGGCACTTAGCGCCTAGGCCGATTTTTGCAACCGTAATTATTAGACAAAAGAAGACTAATAATTGATGATATCTTGACAGTTTTGCATTATATTGTTATTACGATGTTTTGCATTGTTCAAGCTCGCCAAAGCTACCATATATGCTAATTAAGAAACGTGAATAATCCTGAATTTGCAGATGCTTGAATATTATTGAATGTTTTAATGTGGCAAGTGCATGTTATTTTAATATATATAGTCACTGTTGTGTACAATAATGTTCACAATTTTATTTGAATATTCCATTGTGTTTGAATATTCTTGAAGTCTATTATTGGGCTGTGTTGCTAACTAGCCCCAAAGAAAAAGATGGTGGTTTAATTTGGGCAGCCCATCAGGTGATGGATCAACTGCTTAGCCCCCCATGGTTCTCTCCTCTCCAAATCCACCTAGTCACCTACTATATAACTTCCACTTCTTTTTTTTTTGTCCTAAAATTTTTGAGAGAAAATTTGTATATTTTATTTCAAATGTGATCAGATGTGTGTCGATGCAAACGAGGGAGGAGATGAGGAACAGAGGAAACAACGGCGACATTGTTTTCACGTTATCCTTCTATTGTAGGACATGACAGAATGTCATATATTGCTTTCACGTTCATTTAGATGCTAAATGTGAAAAGTTAGCAGATGTTGTTGTTAGATACAAATAATCTAACGATATAGAATAGTCTACGACAATTGTTGCTCTAGATTACAATGCTCTGTCAGCAATTGCAATCTTGCTTCCATTCATTTATGTTTTTCGCTCCTAGAATTTCATCCATCTTGATTGTTCAGTTTGAATCTTTCTCTGTTTTATATGCTTGTTGATGCTTAGGTTATCTTTCTATTCACTATTGTCCACTAGTTAAGTTGAATGTTAATAGTCTTTCTATTTACTATTGTCTTCTGCTTTATTGCATTTGAACACAGAAACTTTGCAAGTGAATGTCTATTACAACACGCTTGGTTCACGGAATGAATTTTGAGGTAATAGGAATGTTATTCCATAAGGAATGGAATAGGCAAGGAATAGAATAGGAATTGTATTCTATTGTTTGGTTCGCGGAAGGAATGGACTTTAGGAATTATATTACAGTGTTTGGTTGGTTTTAGGAATAGAAATGAAATATGTTTTAAAAGACAAAAATACCCTTATAAAATATGTAATAATAATAATAATAATAATAATAATAATAATAATAATAATAATAATAATAAGGACATTCATGTTGTTATTATTATTATTATTATTATTATTATTATTATTATTATTATTATTATGTAATAATAAAATAAAACTTATAATAATATTAATAACAATA
>NC_044916.1:12975581-12989701 GCF_003576645.1 Ipomoea triloba | reverse complement strand
TTTTTTTTTTTTTTTTTTTTTTCCGATCAAGCTAGGAGGGGGAGACCCCGGGAGAGAGCCATGCAACTATGTGTTCTCCCTAATTCTACGACGACACGTGACATGCACTAGATTACTGATGTAGACATCCTCGCTCTCAAGAGGACCGGAAACACCATTCACTTAGTACGTTGAGACGTGCCAATCATGTAAGAGCGTCCGTAGTTCTATTTTGTTCGCGATAGATAGCTTGAATGGATATGCTCCCGTCTTTGTCAAGCCAACCAATTGCTTCTTGAATCATCTCGTGAATAGTTCCTCAAAAAATCGTTTTGTCTTGAATCCAACGGACGACATTACGGGCATAGTAGTGTTGTAAGCTTTGGTGGATGCTAAGTACCATTTCTTATTTTATTTTTAATTAAATAATTAAATAAAATATTAATAATTTTAATATATTATTTCTTTTGAATACTATTGAATCTATTACAAGGTAGTATCTGTTCTATAATAAAAAAGAATAGAAATATTTATTATATTATTTTAACAATAATTTTAAAATATTAATTTCTATTTTTGATTTATTTAAATAGTCATTGGTCATCTTTTTTTCCTAAATTTTGACCTCAAAGAGGTTCATATTTCGAAAGGTCTCAACAAAGGTATTTATGTCGCTTTCACTTCCCTCTCACTGGAGGCATGATTTTAAGGTAGTTAGGTTCCTTCACTGAGAGGTCCATAGATCTAGACCTCAAAGAGGTCCATATTTAGAATGTGTGTGCAATTGTTCGTCAACAAGAATACACCATCAGCCGCATGGTAGAAGATGATTAGTGATTTAAAAAAAAATTTAAAAACTAAAGTAAGAAAATTATAATATAAATTTTTAAAAATATTCAAAATAAATTAATATATTTTTTTATTTTATAAAAAAAGTAAAACAATAAATGATAAACTCAACATCTACATAAGTTTAGAAAGCCCGTGTGTTAGGCTCGTCAATACCACATCCGCGGAACCTGATCAATAGGTTATAATAGATCCTAATTACACTATTTTATCGGGTTAAAGGACCTCATTTAATTTTATTTCAATTAGTTAATCTGATTACACTATTTCTTGTACTTATATGATCAATTTAACACTTTTTTCTTAATTTATTAAAGAAGTTTTTATGCGCTTGTCAGAAACTGAAGTCATGTGAAATGGTTTCAATATACTTATTTTTTAGCTCTACATTCTTCATCATGTGTGTTTGGGGGGAGGGGGAGGTGGATATAGGAAATGTGCCCTAAATTAATGTGGAATAGTTTCGATATACTTATTTTTTTTATCTCTACATTCTTCATCGTGTGTGTTTGTTGGGGGGGNGGGGGGGGGGGGGGGCGAGGTAAGCTCAATTGAAAATAAGTGGGGTGGGCTCAATTGAAAATAAGCCGAGGGGGTGGCTTCAATAGAGAATAAAAAAAGATGGTGGGGGGAGCGGAATGGGTGGGCTCAATAGAAGAAAAAAAAAAGATGGTGGTTCAATTTGAAGTGGGCAAAGTATGCCTATCACCACAATACCATCCAGTCTGAGGGTCGAGGAGGCATCCTGTCAGTAACAGCTGGCGATGGCAACCCGGGAGAGCCATCTGCTTGGCTAGAGGCTTCCCGTCAGTAACGGGTGAATGGCAACCCAAGCCAACCTTCAGAGAATTGTTCCACCATCTTAATGCTCCCACTTGGGTTATAAGCTTGCGCTACCAAGCCCAGCAAGCGGTGTTGGTTGTTAACAACTTATTAAACAAACATATTTATCATTTAAGAACGATGTGGGAATCGTGTAAAGACACGTTTGGCTTGCATTGGAAAAAGTAAAACAGAGAATTGTTATTTTTTTATATGGTTTGTGAAGTTATGATTATTACTGTGAACAAGAAAATATGAAAAGTATATATTTGAATTTCAAAGTGCGCGGGTACAAGATCTCTATTAAGAATATCCTCTGATTCTCCACTTAGTTGACTTGACTTGAAACTTTGGCTGAAGGGCCTCCGGAATGCGGCTTGTTCTTCAAAGAAGGGTTGATTTGTTGCTTAATCTTCGTTGAAGGGCTTCCAGACTCAAATGGCTTGATCTTCAGTTCGGTTTAACTTAGCTTGAACACTTGAATATTTGGTCTTCAATCAACTTTGGCTTGGCTTGATTTCTTCAATTCAGAGCTTCTTCAGGTTCTTCAATTCCTCAAGTGTGTGATTTTTGGAATGAATGAAGGGCTCTATTTATAGGGGGGAATATGAGAGACTTTCGATGGGCTTCAAACTCTTCAATATTATCCTTATATTATTTAGGATAATATGAATATTTATCTAGAATGTATCTAGCCACCATTGCATCCAAATTCATAATCTTATCACATATTCAAATTAAATAATTAATTTAAATATATGAATATCTTATCACATATTTAAATTAAATAATTAATTTAAATATATAAATATTTCCTGACGGGCCAGACTGTTGGTCCCAAGGGGATGGGGTACAAGTCTAGAGGGGGAGGGGGTGAATAGACTTGTATAAGATTTTTGCAAATCTTTTTCGACCTCTCGTGTGTATTGGACTTAGGATGTTTAGGTCCGATACCTCACAAGATGAAGACAAAGTTTTATGCGCAGCGGAAAAGTTATCACCTTTTAATTTGCACGAGTTTGAGTTAGTTCGAAAGGTGTGGTTATATGCAGTGCAGTTCGAGAGATAATTAGCGAGAGGTAAAAACATAAAGTAAATGCGAGAGAGATTTTTAAGTGGTTCGGCCAACCCGCCTACGTCCACTCTTCTTCTAGAAACTCCCTAGAAGGATTGCACTAAAACTTCCCTTTTTAGTACAATATCGAGCGCTTGAGCTTTGATCACGAAGCCCGTCTCAAGCCTCAGGTTTTTCGCCCCGCTTCTTGTTACTCCACCTCTCGAGCACTTGAGCTTTGATCACCAAGCNCTCAAGCCTCAGGTTTTTCGCCCCGCTTCTTGTTACTCCACCTCTCGAGCACTTGAGCTTTGATCACCAAGCACGCCTCGAGCCTCAGGATCTTCACAAGACAGCTCCCAGTTACTCCGCCTCTTCTTGCCTTCTCCAAAGCAAGGTTGTTCCGGTTGTCACAGGTTGAGTGTAACAATCTCCAATCTGACCAAAAGCTTTCGTTGGATAATCTTCCTTGTAGTGCAGCTTCGGTCACCTTCTAGATGTGTAGTAGTTTAAGCTTTGTAACTCTCTCAAAACACTAAGATGTGTTTTCTCGCTGTTAGGAATATCAAGTATGATATTCCAGATTAAGCACTTGCACTTTTGAACGTTTGAACTAGACACCTCTTATGATAGCTTGAATTTTTCGAACATCTCTGAATTTGTGTCTTCACGTCCTTATATATGAGAGTTGAGGAATAATTTCGTTGGAGGGAAAATTATTCCGTTTGAAATCTGTCTCCCATGCCGATCATGGGACTTGCATATATTTATCATGTTTCATGGAGTGGTGGTCTTGTAACTTGAACCTTTTGTCTTGTAATGAATATCCCATATTCCACTATCTTGAGTCCATACTTCACTTACTTCTTTTGGTAAAAGTTACTCTTTTTATATTCCCATTGATCCTCGTTTTAGGGAATAAGACCGACCTCTGATTGGTGCATCTTCTATCCGTTGGTTGTGGAGTTCTGACGTGGCATCCACTTCCGGCTGTTCTATTTTCCCATAATACTCTGTCAGCACCTCCTTAATATTTTATCTCCATGATATTCTTTTTCTCCAAACTTAGATTACTTTATCTATGCGTGTTAACTGCCGTTCAGTTCATTGGAGAAGTGCTAGTCTATCGAGACCAAAAATTGATGTCTCGACTACTTGATGTCTCGATCTCATGTCTCGAACTGGATTGATGTTTCGAGAGATTCCATCTCTCGAACTCTGCTTATGTCTCGAGACTTAGTTGATGTCTCGCAGACCCTTATTCCTCCAGTGATGTCTCGTGCCTTCTTCTGATCTATCTATAAGCTTACAACACGAAACTTCTAAGATGTTCAAACAAGTTCACCTTAAGCTTAAATAATTTCCGAGTTGAGCTCAATTACCCGGTTGTATTTTCGCTCTTAGTTTACTTGTCGAACTTACATATATTTCCTATCTATCGAGACTTAGGGGATTGAACATTACATTTGGTATCATCAAAACCTATTACAGTATGTTCCTAACAATTTCCCCCTTTTTGGTGATGCCAACACTATACTTCCTTATATGGATGATTTTCAAGAAAAGATTAACTTTGATTTTATTTTCAGCGCTGATTTTCAAGAAAAGATTAACTTTGATTTTATTTTCAGCGCATACGGTAAGTTTGACATTAACTTTGATTTTATTTTCAGCGCATACGGTAAGTTTGACAAGGAAACTAATTTTATTTTCAGCGCATACGGTAAGTTTGACAAGGAAACTAATCTTATTTTCAGCGCATACGGTAAGTTTGACAAGGAAACTAATCTGCTAAAGCATGAAGTAAAAACTCACGCAACCCCCAGCAAAAGATATATATATATATATATATTAAGATTAAGGGAATGTTTTACATGAAAAAGAACATAGCAGAAAAGTTAAAAGAAAGCAAAGAACAACATAATCGAGAATGCATTTAGACGACGAGAGCTTACTGCTTGTCTGCTTTCCTCTTCTCGTTGATAGCTGCTCGTGTCTTGATGGGGTCTTTAGAGTTTACCAGATTTAGGTACTCATCCGATACATCAAGATGAAGGTAGTTGATGAAGGCTTCACCTATGAAATCACCTTCGATTACCCCATCTCTCCACCATTCAATGCATTCTTGAGGAGTGAGACCGCTGTGAGAAGATAGGTCAGTTTTGGCAAGAAGACTTACTATGATTCCATTGAGATATTCTGTTGTGTCTTCTTTGAACCCTGATTTATAGTTTTTCATAAACTGCTCGTCCTTCTTCTCTTTTGCAGTTTGTTGTTCTAGCCTCTTCCTTTTTCTTTCTCGGTCTTCTTCTCTCCTCTTCTCCATTTCCATTGTACGCTGGACCCTTAGAAACTCCTGCCTCTTGGCTTCCTCCATTGCCTTGCTCATTATTTTTGGAACTTTTGGAGGAGGTCCAGTGGTTAAGGGTTCACTTGCTGCCCTTTTCTTGCTGGCTGATGTCCCTCTTGATCCTTGATTTCCTTGATTTTCCCCCTTGTTGGCATCATCCATACGGGAAAGGAGAGTGGACATACCTTCAAAAAGCGTTTGAAGCTGGGCAGGTACTTGGTTCGACAGGTCATCGAGTAGGGCTGTGATTACATCCTGTCGAAGTTCACTAGAGTTCTGGAAAGCTCGAAGTTCAGCTCTTAGTTCTGCAACTTCAGCTTTTGTTCCTGCAGCTTCTACTCGAACTTCCGCAGCCTCATTTGCGGCTCGTCTTGCTGCATCTTCAGCCCATACTGCTTGTTCGAGAAGTTCTGCATGACTGGTTTGGGATTTACTTGTACCAGCAGCAGGCATTGATGCGTTGCGAACAACAGTGAGTATGCGCTCAATTTGAGCCATCTTCTGAGATTGATCGGCCATGAATTGGCGCATCTCGCCAATGAAAGCTTCTTCGGCCTGTCGATCATAGTCAGAAGGAGGAGAAGAAGGAGTAGTACCTTTAGTCGGAGGGGACTTGGGTGCTTCCAGAATTCCACCCATGATTTGCAACTGTGAGTCCTCCTCTCGATTGTGTGTCTGAGGATCAGTAGGGACACTGGGATCAGAGCTTGAAGGTAGCTCCATATCAGGCGCTTCCCGGTTTCCACCTAAGGGATGGATCACTTCGCGCTCATCACCTCTCGAACCTAGAACCTCAGCTTCAGCAACTGGTGGGATTGGATCAGCTAAGTAAGGAACTTCTGTATTGGATGCTTCCCGGTTTCCATCCAATTGAAGATCCTCCTCAGTGGTACCTCTCGAACCAGAGCTGGGAACTTGATCATCTGCTGGAGGGATCGGATTTGAGGGAGGAGGTTGTGCATCGGTAGGTGCTTCCCGGTTTCCACCATTGATGGGAACATCTTCCCCCTCAATACCTCTCGAACTAGCAGGACCTGAAACTGTCTGCTCTCGTTGCTCATCCGGCTGCACTTCAGTCTGCTCAGGTGAATCAGGAATCACTATGGTTTCAGGAGCAGCTGGTGCACTCCACCTTTGTCTATCAACCATCCTGGCTGCAAAGGTTGATGCGGTGTCATCTGGTAGCAGGAATGGTGACGGCAGCTCCATGTAAATTGGAAAGCCTGGCAGTGTGAGCAACGGAATTTCACCCTCTCGAATTGTCTGTGCTTCGTCGGTGTCAACCGAGGGTGTGGACTCAGGAGCTGGCAGAAGTAGGACTGAGTTGGGTTTTTCCTCAAGTGCTTCAGAGGTCTCGGATTCACCTCTCGAAGCTGCTACCTGTTCGTCCAGAGCAGAGTCACTTGGGACAAAGGGATTGCTGCCGTTGCAATTGGATTTTCAGGATCATCTCTTGCAACCCCTGAGGTTTCCCCTGGACCTCTCGTATCCTCTACATTCTGTCCCAAGGATAGAGCAGTGGCGAGCCTGATGTCTTCTTGGTACTTTGCCTCTACTTCAGGATCCACTTCAGGCTCGTTCTCTTGGTCATCAGCAGCTATGCCCTTGCCTTTGTCAGATCGTCCAAGATTCCTCTTGGACACATACATTTCATGGGCTAGGTCTTGAAGTTCATTGGCTAGGATCTCGGTAAGATTTAGCCAGTTCAAAGCAAAGATTTCCTCAGCCTCCATAACTGCTGCCTGAGCTACCAGTTGGTTATAGGGACCTGTTCTCCAGTTGATCCATCGAAGCACTCTGGAGAGATCATCCAAGTGTAAATCTGTTTTAGCACAAGAATTCAACTGAGCAGCTACTTCTCTTTCCGTCTCAATCTGTCTAGCAGATTGATCCTCCATAATATGTGCATCTTGCACAGTTTGTTCACTGATCTCTCGGCCCTGACTAGAGAGATCATCACCTGTCTCCACATCCGCTATCACTCTGGCAATAGATCCTTCGACTTGAGCAGATTCAGTGGGTGTCAACTTCACATTATGAGCACTTTGCACTGGGTCCCTGACCATAGTGCCCTGATCATCAGCAGCAATTACCACTGTGTTGTCTTGGACTTCAACTGCTGGAACTGCTATCTCTTGAACCACCTCTCGTGGTTCCTCAACATCTCTCTGCACTGGATCACTGATCCCAGTGCCTTCAAACTCTCGAGTCTCCTCTCGAGACATATCCACAGATTCATCAGCATCACCAGCACCATCAATATTCAGATCAACAACAATTTCACCCGAGATGGACCTGGTAGGGGGCACTCTCTCAACCTCAGCGGCCATTGTAGCCTGAGGTTCCCCCTGGGCTTGTGCCCTGTCCTCAAACGGTACTGGAATCACAGAGGGTGTCACCTCTCGAGTCTTGGTGACAGCATTTGAATTGGCTTTCTTAGCCCTTTTTGGCAAAACAACCCTCTTATCAGTACACCCAGTGGTGTATCATCAGAATCCTCTTCCTCAGATTGGGCTTTCCTTTTGCCTTTTCCCTTAGGCTTTGAGGGAGAGGGTGCAATCTTCACACCCTTAGACTTTGGATCCTGAGATTTCGTCCTACCCATATAGGTATTTCGATGAATCTCTCTCCCTTCCCTCAACTGCAAACCCTTTAAACTTAGTAAATACTGAACAACAAAGCCGAAACCAACCTTTTTACTGATCGACTGGTTGGTGTTTGAAACTGAGCCTTGCACTTGTAGTTTTAGGAAGTTGAAGATGATGTGCGCCCAGTCCATTTGAACGTTGTTCTAGATGGCATGGAGGATTTTGAGGATGTCCAGATTTATCTCATCGGTTCCGGACACCTTGCTGAGGATGAACTTCATGATGAGGTCAGCTGCAATTGCAAACCTCTCCTTCAAATGGAACTTGCGGAGAGCAGAGGTTGCACTGGACGGAGCAGTCTCCAATCGAATTTTGTCCCAGAAGGCTTGCTTGTCTAGGCTGTAATCCAAGAGGTGCTTGATTGCCTCCTCTGATGCAGTAAAGTCGAATGCAGCCCTTAGGTCACCCACGGAGGTCGTGATGTCAATCTCATTGAATCGGCTCTCAATCTTGCCCTTTGTGACCTTAGCATTCGCGAACCATTCGGTGAAGTCGAGGTCGTGGATGGTTTGATAATCATGAGTCATATATTTCATGAGCCCGGCCTTCTCGAACTTCTTCAGGACTTTCTCTGCTAGCTTCGGGTTCGTCGAGTGGTTGACGAAACCTTCTCTGTCAAAGATGCTCCCCGCCTTGACCTGCTTGATGAGAGTTCGAATGTGGGCCAACTTTCTCTGGTAAGCATCGGAAGATGAGGTTGATGTTGATGATTCGGACGCCATCGTTGAAAGCTTGATGTTTTGGAGGGAATGTGTACAATGTTTGGAATTTGGGGATTTTGGGTATTCAGTTTTGAGCTTGAATCCGGGTAAAGAAGATGGGTTTGGCTTTTATATCTTGTGGATTTGGGTCGGATATATGGGTAGGGTTGAGAGTGTAACCCGAATTAGGATCCCGGTTGATTTAAACGAATTGAAAGGTCAGAAAGACCCTTCTATAACGGTTATGTGCATATGATATGGTGATGGTATTTTTGGGAAAGAGTGTGACGGTTTAGGGCGAGAAAGTGGGGTTATAAAATAAGATAACTTTATAAGCATGCTCCCACTAAACATGATAGCGCCCTTAAAACCTGGAAAACCGTCAGTAACCGAAGACCACGTGGCTAAGATTAATTTCCAAATTAGCCGTTCCACATATATCCGTTGAATACATCAGTTTCACCTTTCGAAGGTGAACACTTGGTTGTACTAGTTTAAGGATCTTCCCCCTGAGTTATTGATCCCTAAACCTCCTTATTCCTCCGTCTTGACTTGGTTGAACCTATGGCAACATATTCAAGTGGTTAAGGATCTTCCCCCTGAGTGATTGATCCCTAACCCTCCTTATTCCTCCGTCTTTGAGATACATATAGAATTAGTTTGTTATCTTTCGAAGTGATCTCTCGAACTCCCCTTCTTCGAGACATATCGTATATAGCCAAACTGAATGAGTATCTCTCGAACTACCTTTCGAACACAAATTGCAAAAAGAACAAGATTGATTCATCCAAAAGATATCACTAGGAACATTTCCTTGAGTTCATTTAGTGATTTCCAAATACATTACATATGAATCAATATACTATTAGATTCCCTAGAAACTTTTGTTTGGCCTTGGATAGCCATATAGGAATCTAACGTCAGAGCAGGAACTAGCCATCTAAAGTCCTATTTATTCTAGTTATAGAACTAGAGGTGGCTTAATTTTTCTTGTTCTTCTCGACCTCTCCGCTGCTGCACTCCTCACAGGCTCCTTCTCCCTTTTCCTTGGTTCTCCATTTGGTTGAGGGAGATCCTTTTCCGGAATGTGCAGCTGTAAGAGTCCCACTTATACGAGACTCTTTTCCTGATTCCAGTATCCCACCGTTGTGGATCTCCTCGCATTTGGGGATCCATTCACCTTGGATGGGAACTGAATGCTTGCTTGGATTATCAGGAAACTCCGCAATCTGTTCACCCTTAGTTGATTCTGGATAGTTTTCTCCTTGAAAGTCTTTGGACTTGGCTGCCGATTTCCTTCCTCTATACCAGAATGGTACATCGTCTTTTCCTTTCTTCTTCTCCATGAAGAAGTCGATGACATGAATTGCTGAGAAAACCCCTCTATTTATAGCCCAAAAACTTAGCACTGTTGAGTCACGGGATGCTAAATGAATGACCATTCAATGCTGTGTAACTCCAAAGCTGCCATAAAGTTGATGAAACCGCTCCTCACATGCGAAACAGTTCATGGCACTGAATACAAGGAGATAAGATTTGACCGTTCAACCCAATTCTATCATTCCCAATTCTAACCTTAGTTGAGAGAATCTATTTTCACATAACGCCTTTGTGAAAATATCTGCTAGTTGCTCCTCCGTTGCAACATATTCCAAAGTTATATCTTTTTTCTCAACATGGTCTCGGATGAAGTGATATTTTATGTCAATGTGCTTTGTCCTTGAATGTAACACCGGATTCTGAGTAATAGCTATGGCACTAGTGTTGTCACACATAATCTTAACCTCTTTACATTCAACACCATAATCCAGTAATTGTTGCTTCATCCATAAAATCTGAGCACAACAACTTCCAGCTGCTACATATTCTGCCTCAGCGGTACTTGTAGCTATCGAATGCTGTTTCTTGCTAAACCATGAGACAAGTCTTCCACCTAGAAACTGACATGTCCCAGATGTGCTCTTACGATCAATTTTACAACCGGCAAAGTCCGCATCTGAATATCCCATAAGTTCGAAACATCCACCTCTCGAATACCAAAGTCCAACACTTTGCGTACCCTTGAGATATCTAAGAATCTTTTTAGATGCATTTAAGTGACTCTCCTTAGGACTTGCCTGAAATCTAGCACATACACCTACTGCAAAGGATATATCTGGTCTACTAGCAGTTAAATAAAGAAGAGATCCGATGATACCTCGATACGTAGTTTGATCAACCTCTCGGCCTTCACTGTCAACATCGATGCGTAGAGAGGTTCCCATAGGTACTTTGACTGAAGATTTCCCTTCTATATTGTATTTCCTAAGCAGATCCTTGGTGTATTTCTCCTAGTTGATGAAGATACCTTCCTTAAGTTGTCTTACTTGTAGTCCGAGGAAGTAGTTGAGTTCTCCCATCATGCTCATCTCGAACTTCCCTTTCATCAAACTGGAGAACTTCTCGCACAAGTCTGGATTGGTGCTTCCAAAGATGATATCGTCCACATAGATTTGCACCAATAAGATATGATCTCCATCCTTAATTCTAAACAATGTTTTGTCCACTAGGCCTTTGGTGAACCCACACTGAAGTAGAAAACAGGATAAAGTGTCATACCAAGCTCTCGGAGCTTGTTTCAAGCCGTAAAGTGCCTTCTTCAACTTGTATACTTTGTCAGCTCCCACGTCCTTCAAGAAACCCGGAGGTTGTTCAACGTACACCTCTTCTTCAAGAAGTCCGTTCAGAAAAGCGCTCTTGACATCCATTTGATACACTTTGAAGTCTTTGAAGGCGGCATAAGCGAGAAAGATGCGAATGGCTTCGAGACGTGCTACCGGAGCGAAGGTTTCATCAAAATCTATTCCTTCCTCCTGGCAATATCCTTTAGCAACAAGTCTGGCCTTGTTTCTAACAATAACTCCATCCTCATTCATCTTGTTTCTGAAAACCCATTTTGTACCAATGACATTCTGAGGATGAGGTCTCAGAACCAGTTCCCAAACGTCATTCCTCTCAAACTGATGAAGTTCCTCTTGCATGGCTTGTACGCAATCAGGATCGCTTAGAGCCTCATCAATCACCTTAGGCTCTATTTGCGATAGAAAGCAAGCAAGCATGCTTTCTCTGTATGCTGACCTGGTTCGAACTTTGTCACGTATATCTCCAATCACTTGATCAGCGGGATGACTTCTCAGCCATCTTAGATCGGGTTGTGGCTCCTCAGTTGACTCCTCGAGTGTTGGTTGGGATGTGGGTTGATCATCCATGATCTGGATTGGATTAACTGAGTCAGGAGCATTTTTCTTTGTAGTCTCTTCATCGTCTGATTCTGACTGGAGTTCTGCTACGTCTCGAACTATCGGCTGTTTCCCATCGAGAGGTAAGTCTGATCTCTCGATCGTTTCCAGCTGAGCTTCCTCAGAACTTTCAGCTGCTTCTATTGACTTTGATGGTTGATTAGTTGATGCTTCGTCATCAAAAGAGACATGTATAGATTCCACAACCACCAATCTCCACTTGTTGAAGACTCTGAAGGCTTTACTTGTCGATGAGTATCCCAGAAATACTCCATCGTCTGCCTTTTCGTCAAAGGCTCTTAACTGAGTCTTTCCATTGTTGTGGACATAGCATTTGCATCCGAATGTATGAAAGTAGCTTACATTAGGTTTCCTTCCATTCCACAACTCATATGGAGTCTTTCCGACTCCTTTCACGATCAAGGACCGATTTTGGGTATAGCACGCTGTGTTTACTGCTTCTGCCCACAATCCTTGTGATATGTTGGCTTGTGAGAGCATGGTCCTTGCAGCTTCCTTGAGAGTTCTGTTCCTCCTTTTAGCAACGCCGTTCTGTTGAGGTGTTCGAGCAGCTGACAACTAATGATGAATCCCGTTCTCACTGCAGTAGCTCTCGATCACTTGGTTAACGAACTCTCCACCTTGATCTGACCGAATCTTGAGTATCGAGACATCCTTCTCAACTTGAACTTGCTTCAAAAGATTTGATAGGGCAACTTTTGTCTCGCTTTTCTTGGTTAAGAATACGGTCCAGGTGAATCTTGTGTAGTCATCTACTACCACAAGAGTGTACTTCCTTCCTCTCATGCTGGGTGGATCCACCGGGCCAAATAAGTCCATATGAAGAAGACTTAGTGGTCTGGTAGACGGTCTCTCGGCTTTGGTTTTGAAAGAGGATTTGATCTGTTTGCAACGTTGACATGCCTCACAAATCTTGTCCTTCTGAAACGTGACTTTGGGCAGTTCTTCCACAAGATTCCTCTTAGTAAGCTTGTTGATGGTTTTGAAGTTTAGGTGGCTAAGCTTACTGTGCCAATCCCAGCATAAGTCCTCTTTGCTCCTTGCTAGCATACATAGGGATGGTTTGGCAGATCTCCAATCCACTATGTACATGTTTCCTTTCCTTGCTGCTTCCAGGACGACTTTGAGAGATTCCTCTTGTATGATCTGGCACTTGCTTTTGGTGAAGATAACTTTGTGTAGCCCTTGTCACAGAATTGGCTCGTGCTAAGGAGATTGAACTTGAGCCCTTCAACGTAGGATACTTCCTTGATCACCAAATCATTCTTATGAATCTCACCAACAGCCTTCGTGTGTCCTTCTTCTCGTTATCTCCAAACGTCACCAAGGGACCCTCGATAGGGTGGATGTTCTCTAGCAATGTTAGATTTCCCGTCATATGTCTCGAACATCCACTGTCAATGAACCATACGTCCTTGGTGTCCTGCATGCAAATCAAGCAGATTTAGGTACCCAAACTTTGGGTCCTGGTTGGTTAGTAAGTTTAGGCATCCATTTATACCTTGGGCCCATTACTCCAGGCCTAGGTGCAATGTAGCCGTTATACGATTGATAATCATAAGGAATGCTAGCAAAGACTCTAGGCCTCTTAGGTGCATAAATCAGCTTAGGTTGAGGCTTGACCTCGAACTTACGCACCATGCCCTTCATGGCTTGTTTGGTCACGTGGTACCGTTGAAACTGAGGTTTATTCCACGGTTCATATTGTTAGGAACATCATGTAATAGGTTTTGATGATACCAACTGATAAGTAGAAATCCCCAAGTCTCGATACATAGGCAAAACGCTGTAAGTTCGACAAGTAAACCAAGAGCGAAAATACAACCGGGTAACTTTGAGCTCAACTCGGAAAATATTTAAGCTTGAGGGAAATTTGTTTGAACATCTTAGAAGTCTCGTGTGTTGTAATCATATAGACAGATCAGAAGAAAGCATGGGACAACACTGGAGGAATAAGGGTCTGCGAGACATCAACTAAGTCTCGAGACATAAGCAGAGTTCGAGAGGTAGGACCTCTCGATACAGTTATCCAGTTCGAGACATAAACAGAGTTCGAGAGATAGACCTCTCGATATTTGAGTTCGAGACATTAAGCAATCAAGATATCAACCTTGGTCTCGATACACTAACAATTCTCCAACAAAGCTGAATGACGGTCATACTTAAAGTCTGGAGAAGAAGAATATCATGGAGATGGAATAATGAAGAGGTGCCGAACGTGAAGATTTCAAAATGGGCGGAAATGGATGACACGTCAGATTTCCACCACAAACGGTCAAAAGGTGCACCAATGCTGAAGTGGTCTGATTCCCTACAAACAAGGAATAATGGGAATATAAAAAGAGTAACTTTTTACCAAAAGACGAAAGCGGAGCATGGACTCAAGAAAAGTGAACTATGGAACATTCACTAAGACAA
>NC_044916.1:12974372-12974693 GCF_003576645.1 Ipomoea triloba | reverse complement strand
AAAGGGAAGTTTTTAGTGCAATCCTTCCAGGGAGTTTCTGGAAGAAGAGTGGAAGTAGGCGGGTTGGCCGAACCACTTAAAAATCTCTCTTGCATTTACTTTCTGTTTTTATCTCTCGCTAACTTCTCGATTGCACTGCATATAAACGCACCTCTCGAACTAACTACTCGTGCTAACTAAAAGGGGATAACATTTCCGCTGCGCATAAAACTGTCTTCACCTCGTGAGGCATTGAACCTAAACATCCTAAGTCTAAGTTCAATACACACGAGAGGTCGAAAAGATTTGCAAAATCTTATACAAGTCTATTCACCCCCCCCC
>NC_044916.1:12972666-12974145 GCF_003576645.1 Ipomoea triloba | reverse complement strand
ATTTCCGCTGCGCATAAAACTTTGTCTTCACCTCGTGAGGCATTGAACCTAAACATCCTAAGTTCAATACACACGAGAGGTCGAAAAGATTTGCAAAATCTTATACAAGTCTATTCACCCCACCTCTAGACTTGTACCCCATCCCCTTGGGACCAACAATTGGTATCAGAGCAAGTTCTCTGATCGATATAAACCTTTGTTTATATTGCCTAGAGATCCTTCTTTGAAAAATCTTCTTAAATATTTTCAAAGCACGAGATAACTTTTCAATATGGACAGCATGTTGTCGAGACATCTTCTCTTTGATCTTAGCAGGTTTGACGACTGGAAAACACGCATGCTTGCGTACTTATCAGCCCTCCATGATGAGATGGCCGAGGTTATAACTTCTGGACCAGTCAAGATCCTAATGGTTAATACTGCTGCAGTTCAAACCCAAGAAACACCAAAGTACATCCCAAAACCTAGGGAAGAATGGACCAGTGATGATAGAAAGAGAAACAACCTGGACAATATTGCCAAGGATATTCTCTTCAGAGCTATAGACGAAACCATCTTCCCAAAAGTGAGGAAGTGCAAAACGGCAAAAGAGGTATGGGATACTTTGATGTTAATTGGTGAAGGTGACGAACAGGAAAAGGAAAACAAGCTCACCGTGGCCATGAAGAAGTTCGAAGACTTCAAGATGAAGCCAGGAGAGAGCATCGACAGCATGGAGTCTCGGTTCATGAAGCTCACAACCGAGATCAGTGACCTTGAAAAGGAGATCCCACAAAAGGAGCTGAACCTGAAGGTCTTACGTGGCCTCACTAAGGAGTGGGAAGTAAAGGTGATCACGATGAGAGATCACCGAGATCTGAAGGAAACCACAACAGACAAACTCTTCCGGGATCTCAAAGCCTTCGAGTTCGAGATGTTCCCAAGAGATGAGGACATTGTGGATCGACGAAACGTAGCACTTGTTGCTGAGCAACCATCCACATCTTCAAGGTCAGACTCTAATCCTATGAATGTTATGTCTGACGAACAGTTTGCTCTCTTTGTGAGAAAGTTCAGGAAATACATGAAGATGAACCAGGAGAGCAACAAAAGTTCACCTTCCTCCTCAAGAAGGAAAAATGAGAGATATCCATCCAGAAGGACGGAGGAGGAAAATCAGGGTCTATGCTACAACTGTAGAAGACCGGGACATTTCAAGGCTGAATGCCCTTACCCACCAGTAAGCAAACATCAGGGCCAAGAAGGCAAGGATTCCAAGAGAATAGAGGAATCCAGGGAGAAGCCAACACAAGATGGCTTCAAAGGATCATCAAAGATGTATCAGCGCAGGAAGGCGCTTGTTGCTGAAGAATTCGAGAGGACAATCGAGGAGTCCGAGACGTCGAGCTCCAGCGAAAGCAGCAGCAGCTCAGAGGATGAGAGGGGGCTCATCTGCTTATACACCGAGGAAGAGGAGAATCAATGCCTAATGGCCATTGA
>NC_044916.1:12967080-12968200 GCF_003576645.1 Ipomoea triloba | reverse complement strand
TGAATGGTCAAATCTTATCTTCTTGTATTTAGTGCCATGAACTGTTTCGCATGTGAGGGGCGGTTTCATCAACTTTATGGCAGCTTTGGAGTTACACAAATATTGAATGGTCATTCATATTGCATCCCGTGACTCAACAGTGGTAACCCTATTGGGCTATAAATAAGAAGGTTTCTTTCAGAAGTTCATACCATCAACTTCCCATGGAGAAAAAGAAAGGAAAAGATGATGTTCCATTCTTTTATAGAGGAAAGAAACCGGCAGTCAAGTCCAAAGATTTTCAAGGAGAAAACTATCCAGAATCAACGAAGGGTGAACAGATTACGGAGCTTCCTGATAATCCAAGCAAGTATCCTATTCCCATCCAAGGTGAATGGATCCCCAAATACGAGGATATCCACAACGATGGGATACTGGAATCGGGAGGAGAGTCTTGCACAAAAGGGACTCCTACTGCTGCACATTCTGGAAAAGGGCCTTCCTCAACCAAATGGAGAACCAAAGGAAATGGAGAGGAAGACCAGTTGGGACTTTCTGAGGTCAGCAGCAGTCAAAGGGGTGATCATAACTAATCCAAAGACACTAAGAGGATTAGCGATGAAGATGGTCACTCCCAACTATAGTAAGCAGCTCCGGAGAGAAGAACAAGAAAAGGGAAATAGCCACCCCCAGTTCTGTTATTAGACAAATAGGACTTTAGATGGCTAGTTCCCGCCTTAACAATAGATTCCTATTAGGCTAACCAAGGCCAAACAAAAGTTTCTAGGGAATTTAATAGGATATTGATTCATATGTAATGTATCTGGAAATCACTAAATGAACTTAAGGATATGTTCCAAGTGATATCTTTTAAATGAATCAAACTTGTTTCTCTCGCAATCTGTGTTCGAAAGGTAGTTCGAGAGGTCACCCGATCAGTTTGTCTACATACATTATGTCTCGAAGAAGGGTAGTTCGAGAAGTCACTTCGAAAGATAACAAACTGATATTTCTGAAAAGAGGAATAAGGAGGGTTAGGGATCCAAGGGAAGATCCTTAACCAGATCAAGATGGAGGAATAAGGAGGGTTAGGGATCAATCACTCAGGGGGAAGATCCTTAACCAGATCAAGATGGAGGAA